>NC_069388.1:70550477-70762977 GCF_027475565.1 Acinonyx jubatus | reverse complement strand
TCTCATATTAAGAACATATTGCCAATATTTGCTATCCTGTAGAGAAGTACTTGGAGATAGAGCAATTGAAAAGTAATTGAAGTTGCTATTAAGCATAGAGCCCTAGGTCTTTGAGATAATATGTGAAAAATAAATATTCAATAATTGAAATAGTCATTTATGACTAAGTTACAATTTACGAGTTTAATAGTTAGACAAGTAATTTTTTTTAAAAAACTCATTCTAGTCTAAGTTCTCAGTAAACAGTTTACTGCATTGATGGCATATAAACCGCTTCTTTTTGCAAACCACTGACTCTGACAGGAACTATCAAGCTGGTCTAATTCAGAGGTCAGCCTCTACAAGGTGATTCATTAGCTCCTTAATCATACAAATAGGACCAAAGCCACATTCCCTTGATGCAGATAATGGATATGGCAAACAGGTTCTGCATGCACCATTGTACATAACCTTAGAAGGAAACCTATCAGTCTTGTCGGGTGAGGCCCCTGGTTGCTTTTCTGGGCTGATGGTGACTTTTACTCCCTGAATGACAGCTATGCTAACTACTATTTTTATTCTAGTTGCTCAGTATTGAGTTGCAGGCATTAGAAAAAACCAGATGAATCTTGTAAATATTTAACTAAGATGAGGAGATGTGATTGGGCCTGCAGAATTTACATGGGTCTTGCCCACACTTCTACTTGCTCTGCCCTCACTGACAGTCATCTCTTTTACTGGTTAGAGAAGCAACAAATTCACTGTCTCTCTTCTAGAAGAATTACAGACCTATGATGAGTAGAGCCCATAAGCTTACTGTATCTTCTGGCATGTGGCCATTGAGATATGTCTAGATAACACATGGCAGCAGAGAACAGATACAGTGAAGTCACAGTCCCTGCTATAATTTGTCAAAGGGAAATGATTCTTCACTACTAAAAAGCTTTGAAATTCAGAAATTGTTACTAGTTTTACAGAGTATTTTCTCAGCAGTTTTCTGCACTAAGAGCATCTGTCCATTTGCATTTCCTTTTCTGTGAATTTTCTTTACAGTCTCTTCCTTTGTTGGACTTATGGAGAAGAGTTAGAAAAAAGCAGGGTTGCAGCATTAAGGAACAGTGGCACACCTGTTTCTCCTCCAAATATGTTTAGTACACTGACACATCTGTTAAGCCACTCAGGTTGTGCATAGAGTTGTGGTCAGAAAACAATTTGATATGAATCTTGTAGAGGTAGCATTAGCTTAGTTAGCAACAAGCCATAGAAGGCAGCATGAGGCCTGAGCATAGTGGTAATGGGATTCTTTTTCTCACAGAAGCATTCAGAGTTAGGATCTGAACTCCAAGAATAAAGTAAAACAGTAGAGGGTACATGATTTCCACTTCTCTGAGGTCGGCTATCAGAGTTTAACAGCTCTGTATGCAAAGGGTTGCTGTCTTTCTAGGACATGGAAGCATGAGACTTATAATTTGAAGGCAATGTCCATCCAAAAGGAGTCAGACATTTTTACTTCAAAAGAAACAGGCAGAAGTCAAAAGCGTTCATTTTTGCACAAAGCAAGTGAACAGTCCTGTTTTCATGTAAAAACCAAGGGAGTAAACATAGAAGTATGTTTTGCTTAGGATTATCTTTGACGCTTTAATGAGTCTTCATGAAATTTCAGGTGCATTCCCAATTCTCACCTTTGGCCACAACTGCATATTTTAATTACTCTGGAGCATAGAGGGAGATTTTGTTAATCCTTAGCTATAACATGCTCGAGTGATTTGAATACTTGAGTCCCTCGGCCAGTAGCATGCATATTCTATATTGAGGCCACATTAGCTATGTAAGGGGCCAAATGAGGACCTGAGAGAATGGTTTTCAAAACATGGTCTCAGCATAAGGGATATAGTTGTTGTTAAGTCAAAACAACTCCACAAACTTGCAACAAAACCAAAAGCCTCCTATAATCTCATACCAAATATTCATAGATGAGTCTCTTGGGATGTAACCATCACTACTAATAAGTTTTGGGTATACTGAGGTAATTTGGTTAAACATTTTGAAAAGAGACAAATTTCTGGAGTAGTAGTGTCATTTAATAGAGTATTTTACCTGCGAAAAATGAGAATTCACATCCTGAATCCAATTAAAGATGATTTCTTGGGATTCCAATGTCTTGAAATATATTTTGGTGATCCTTTTCCTGTCCCCATGATAATTTTTGCTTAGTTTTGAAAGATTATTCATTTTCATAGGAGGTGAATGTGAGAATAAGAATTGAACATACTGAGCTTGTTCACAAAGCAATTGTATGCATGCTGTCCTCAACTAGAATTAACATGGGGACCCACTGATTCTAGAGGTGGTGCTGGGGCTAACACATACTTGGAAATCTCCTCTGGACATGACTGTAAAGGTCAGTTCATAAACCACACAAGACTTCCTCAGTTACATTAGATCCTTTACAAAAATAAATTCTATTACTTACCTTATTTATAAAATCTTCTATTAAAACATGTTTGCCTATTTAAAAAAGATAAACTTGAAAGGAAAAAAGGATATTGAGGAAAAGCTGAAGCAATCTAAATAAACTATGGACCTGAGTCAAGAATGATGTATTGTTTTGTTAATGGTAGCAAAAGAATTTTACTAATACAGCATGTTAATAATGGGTGAAACTGGGTGAGGGGCATAGGGAAACTCTCTGTACTAATTTTGTAATAAGGCTATAAATATAAAGCAATTCTAAAATAAAAATGGACAAATGTGATATGTGAGATTCATTGCCTTTATCTCTCATACGTCTCATTGACTGAGAAAAGAAGAGAAAATGAGGAACAAAAGAATAAAGAAATCATTTTCTGAGTATCTATTGTGTTCCAGAATCTTATGCCTATATTCTTACTTAATTCTCACAATAGTGCCATCTTATTTCAGTCTTACAAAATGCAAAAGGATGCTCACAGAGATTAGTTTGGCCAAATACTAACAGCTAATATGTAGTAAACAGGAGAATTTGGACCCATTTTTACATTGGCCTTAAATTGTCTCCACCACATAACATTTACTACTTAAGAATGTGTCATAGGCCTTGAAATAAATACCCAAAGAATTGTTTTTAAAACAATATTAAGTACAACTACCGAAAACTGTCTACCTTTAACAGGGTAACGCTGATCTAGATATAAAATTTCTGGTATATTCTTCAAAATGAGTCACACTATTTTATAATTACAGTTGCTAATTTTCTGATGGAGTCCATAAGGGTGACAGACATGCACATTTTGGAAAATGGATTTTTATTTCAGAAGCAGTAGATCTCTTGGACCAAGCCCCTTTCTAAACTTGTGATCAGATCAAAATATCCATTTGGTAGAAAGGCTAGGCCTCCAGCTCTAGGAACTGGAGGGCCCAAATAAATGTCTGTGTTAATGGAAGATCCAGGTCCTGTGGTGACAGTGTGGCTTACCCAGCTGCCAACATTACCATGGAGAAATAGAAGGCCCTGTTGATTAGGCCAAAGAGTGAGTGGTTGACCCTGGTTTTCACCCTGTTAGGGAGGCTGTGAGGCATTACCTGGATTCCTCCATTCTGTGGAAACACTCAGTTCCTCAGTTGCTGGGAATATTGACTACTGGCAGTTTATTGGTGGGTGCTGCCCCAGGAATTGCCTTCTAATGGAAGGAGCTGCCTCTCCTAGTTTGAAGTCTCTTGTCTTGGGGCTGCCTCTATCTATTGACACATAGGTGTTGGGGTTACAAAGGCCCGGCCCCCTTAGCTCAATAGGAGGCATCTCTGAAGGGCCACCATAGCTTCAGAGCTCCCTCTGGGAGCTGATGAAGCCTCTCTTGGTACTGCTCACACTTCTAACCACACCTTTTGCTCAGTTCTGCTTCCCTCACTCCCTTACAGGTTTTGATGTAAGAGTGCTCCTCAGTAAACTATCTCTTTGCAAATCTCTGAGCCATTTTACTGGGGAGAAAAGTGTATGACAATATCTCAATGTGTTCCCACTATCTCTCCTTGTGGGGAGAGTCCAGTACCTGAACAATTCTGTCCTAAAAATTTTTACATGACTTTGCAGGAACCCTTCTCTAACTGTGTTAGTGCTGCCTTTGGAGCTTCCTCAGCCTTAGTGGGTACTGGCCCCAATGTGGCATTTGTGTTACCAAATTATAATTGAATTGTACTTAAATAGTAGGTCAAACTGGCCAAGCCCTTTGACATGGTGGTTTAAAGGTCTTGTTATTTGTATGGGGTTTGCTCTAAAGTTAATTTGTCATATAATCATAAGCATTGATAGGGTTATCCTGGAAACTCTATTTCTGGTTTTTCAATGCTAATTTATGAAAAAAAAATTGGACAAAGAACTGAAAGGAATGAAATCCTGAAGAAAGAAATCTAAAAAAGAAATCCAGGCAGAAATAATAAAAACAGGGATTTACCTCTAAAGTTCCTTGTTTTTTTACTCTGAAGGGGTGTACATACTATAGAATATTGTTTCAGAAGCTATGATTTTTTTTAATGGTTGTGTATCTTTGAGAGAGAGAGAGAGAGAGAGAGAGAGAGAGAGAGAGAGAGAGAGAGAGACAGAGGACAAATAGGGGAGGGGTAGAGAGAGAGAGAGGGAGACACAGAATCCGAAGCAATCTCAAGGCTCTGAGTGTCAGCAGAGAGCCCTATGCAGGGCTTGAACCCATGGACCATGAGATCATGCCCTGAGCGAAAGTCAGATGTTTAACCGAGTAAGCCACCCAGGTGCCCCTATGGTGTTGCCTTACAACCAGGAAATGACTACTCAGAATTGGAAGAAATCTAACTATTCCAAATAATGTAACTTTATTTATATGGATAAGAGAACTGTCCTACATCATCTGTACTCAAGACAAACATGGCATCTTAGGTTGCTCTACCTCCTAGTGCTCCACCTCTTTTCTGATTTTCCATTGCCTGTTTGGTTAGTGCCACCTGTTAAGAGATCATCATGGTTGAGCCTTAGGTATTCTTGCATACGGGCCACAGGAGAGTCTTTGGTGATAGTCACCTTCAGCAGAAGACCAGCTTTAGCTAGAACCACCAGACTCCCCAGCCAGAAAACATCTTTATGGTTTCCAGCATAGGAATAAAGCCTTAGTGAAGATGTGGCTTCCATAGGCTCACAGGGCCTTGATTTATGGGCTCTTTAGTTGCTCCCTTCCATGGTCAATGCACTTGGGGTCAATCATTTGGATTTATATTGTTTCTCTCTCTGGATGCCTGTGGTAGGTGTTGTATCTTGCCTCCTCCTTCTGAGACTGATCTTACACTTAATGTATTTAACATCCCAATTTCATTTAATATTTTGCTTATTAATCTATATTTTCTTGTGGTTTTCACATTAAGATAACCTTATAACCTGAGTGGAAGGGGATAATTTACTTTGCAGTGACAATCATTTGCTCTTAAAACTTTCAGCTAGATTGAGAGGTAGGTAGATGTAGTTGAAGTTTGGGGTTTGCTTTAACCCTGAAGGCGTATTAAATCCTCACTCAGCCCCCTTATATCAGCAATGGTTTCTTCATTACTGAAATAATTTAGGAGGTAATAAATAGAAGCAAGTAGTTTGTATCTTAACTCACACAAAACCAGTTTTCTTACTGCTTACCATACTTGTGAAGTTTCTATTTAGTTCCATAACCACTTTTCTGTTGTGTTGGATGCCCATAACTCTTTTCCTAATCTTTATCTGTTCATACACATCTTTTATCTTTTTAGAATAAATCTTCACTGAGAGAAAGGTTTTGGTCTTATATATTTCTTTGTCTTTCAAGATGCTTAGAATACTGTTTTGCTGGACTAAATATTCTTTACTCTGCATTCACCTAGACTTCCTTATTACCCATCTAACCAATTCATAAAGAAGAGGCTAGGAGGCTAAAAGTGACATTTCTTAGCTTGCTTTTCAGCTCAGTCGATGGATGCAATTTACTTATAGTGAGATATACCTGCATGAGATTGCAAGGGAGGTGGAGGAGGTCTTTCTACAGAGGTCAGCTGAGGTACAGATAGAGGTATTTTCAGCATCCAGGTGGCCCATTCCACTCAGACACAAGCTTGTGAGTGTGGGCACACAGGTGGTCACAGTAGTAGTTCTATAGTTTCTGATTTACAGCTGAGAGGGTGGTGACTTAGAAGCAAAAACTACAGTCAGTGGCATCTCCCTGACTTTAACTTCTCCAGTGCATTGAACAATTATGAAAACACCTAACTCCCTATTAAATGCCTTTATTCTTGAGATCTCAAAGTGTCTTCTGTTTCTTGTATTGAACCCTGACTAACAAAATTGCTCGACATCATTTGCTCATGGGGTAAAAATATCTCTTGTTTCCACCCCATATTATGCAAAAATGTTTTTTGCATTATAGATCTATTTGCTTTTATGTTTAAAATAAAATTTGCTTTTATGTTTATTTCTTCTTGAGAGAGAGAAAGAATACAAGCAGGAGAGAGGCAGAGAGAGAGGGAGACACAGAATCCGAAGCAGGCTCCAAGCTCTGAGCTGTCAGCACAGAGCTTGATGCAGGGCTCGAACTCAAAACCGTGAGATCATGACCTGAACTGAAGTCTGACGCTTAACTGACTGAGCCACCCAGACTCCCCTATGTTTTGAATTTTTGATGGATCCTGAGGACTTTCAAATGCTAAGAACTCATCCATATTTTCCTAGTCACTTTAAGCAGGATAGAAGGAGTCCTTGGATTCTTCAAAACAAGTTGATTAGTAACAAAGAATTACAGCAAATAGAATATTATAGATAGTGGATGTTTGAACCTAAAAGCAAAACCTGAATATTTATTGGTAGGCAAAACTTTTCAAGAGAATCTGAAATTGTTTATTCAACATCTCAGTTTAATAGTGAACAATTCTTTTCATTGGTCACTAGGTTTAATACCACTATATCTCACATGAGTGCTTTTCACTGTGATACAAACCCATATTCTGAGGTTGAATATGGTGGAGTATATAATTTTCTGAATGTAGTGTTAGAGAAATGATTATCTTTTACATTTAGTAGGCTTATCATGGGAGGAGCTCAAAACACTGAAAGATGAGGATTTGGGCATAAATCATAAATCACTTGCTTTCCTCGGATTTCACTTGTGGTTGCGGAGGTAAGACCACATCGCAGTTGTGTTAATTCTAGTCTGCTGTGCTAACCACTGGGCTGCCTTTTGCCCTTGGTCTTTGGGGTCTGTGATTGACTGGAACTTTTAATTTGGCCTTCCTGCCATTCTTTCTTGTGCATGTATTCTCTGTGGATCTATAAATGAGAACTATATCCACTGGCTTGATAACTTCTGCTCCTGTAAGTATAATGATGACACTAACATGGCATTTTACAAATATCTTTCACAAATTTTAATTAAGTCTCTCAAAACCTTATGAAGCTAGAAAGGCAGGCAGGTATTATCCTCATTTTACAGACAAGGAGAGAAATATCTGACACAGACAAGCATATTTTTAAATGAAGGATGCAATCGGTTTGGATTAAAAAAGCAAACTACTTCTGTATTTCTACTGTTTCCTTTAAAGACACTTGCTAGAAGCTTGAACCATTGTGTCCAAAAGTTAAAATCAATAGTATTAAAATGCCTAAGCTTCTAGCCAGTCTGTGGTAATGGGTGGCAAGGTAAATGTAGTTATCTATATGAGAGACTTTGATTAACTGACTTTTGCAAGTTAGCATAATTTATAAGCAGGAGAAAAGGTAAGAAAGACACTTTAGCAGGAGAACTTGTGAGCATTTACCAATCTAAGCAATCTAGATTTTTATTCCAAGAAAAAGAGATTATTCCATTCTCTGGTTTCCTGGGCTATTCTAGTCTACTCATTGTGAATGATTCAGGGGCAAACAGATCATGCTTTATTCATTTGTAAATCAAGTGCCTTAAACATTGTAGGGAATATAGCCAAATGTCCACTAAGCCACATTAGTGGTTCTTATCCCAAAGTTTCTCTGGGTTAATTATCTTTTGAGGTATTGTGTTGAATGCTTAACCTTAAATGCTAATGTGAATCTCCAGCCCTTCATTTGATAGTCTTTCCTAGTCTAAAAGTAATCAATTTTTTTTTTTTTGGCATGATGGCTCTTTATAAATGCTTGCTATTTATTGTGTCTGCTCTCATTATTTTTTCTCCTTACACATTTAATTCACTCGTATCATTTCCTTTTGTTAGATGCCATTGGTAAATCAGAAAATGTAGATAGAATATGAGTGGAACATTCATCCCTCTCTGTTCTAGACACGTGCTCTTTAACCAGAACATTTTTCACATTAAGTTGAAAGGAAGAGTTGGCATACTGAGTCATTTCCTGGGGATTTGAGAAAATCTGGTGCTGTGGTGAGGGCTCAGCTTTCCCCTTCATATCATACCTGTGTTCACTTAGGGGCATAACAGCAGAACGAGGAGTCAGAGTGCTGACCACATTGGCTCTTTCAATGAACCAGTTCCAATGGCAACTAGTTAACAATTCTGTGAGAGTTTCCAGGGGACAAGGGTATTTAAGTTGGGCTCTATCATCTTCCTATTGGTGTTCTATTTACATGCACTTCATTCTTTTCAAAGGAAAAAAACCTTGTATTTTTGAGTGGTTCACTCATAATAGAATTCCTTTTTGGTTGTACCTTAAGTTGTAGGTATTTAAAAACAACAATCAAACAAAAACAAATAACTGCCACATCCTCCCAAAGTCTAAGAACCGACTTGGCAGTAAGTATAGCATCTATCTGCTTCTCCCTTTACTGAGAAATTTCCAGAGGAATCTGCCCTTAGAAATACAAACTTGAATTGTGCCCACTCCTTGTTGTTAAAACTCGCTAAGAGAAATGACAATGGTAAAGCAAACAGCTATTACCAATGGCATTTGGACTATGAGTGGTTTACAGATGTTGAGAGTAGAGTATTTCAAAATGGGGCTGAGTGGAAAAGCCAAATTCAAATTAATAAGGGGGCTGTACATGTGCTTCATTTAACTTTAGACAGATTTTTGACTACTTATGTCATATGCAAATGTGTACAACAATGCTTGAAATTGGATTTCCATTTTAGTTAATTAGATTAGTGCAAGACCTGCATAATAATCAACAGTTACTAGCCTTGCTACTACTGGGGTTCAGAATCTGAAAATATTCCCAATTTTGAAGTTTGGTCTATTCTATGATATGACGTCAGTTGGTTGATTTTTTAGATGTAGGTGTGGTTGGGTTTACTAGAATTTGTGTGGTCCAACTAAACGACCTCAATTTTCTTTAGCTCAAGTAGGTAGACATAAAAATAGAATGTGTTTTAAAAATTCTGTAGAAGTAATTAAGGATTTTTTTTTTAATTAAAGACTGCCTGCTCTAACAAAATTAAGTTCAAGTACTATTTTTTCCAAGTTTTAAAGAAAATGGGTAATGAATCCTCACTGCATGTTTTCTCTCCAATATGAATAATAGGAATTTGAAATCCATTATAATTACAATTAGGGTGTTTTCTCTCCAGGTTTTAGATATCTACAATGTGTGGCCTGCAAAGAGAACAGCTTTACATAATTACAAAAGACAAGGAAGATTGGTTTCAGAAAAGCCAATGGTGGAACAGACGATTACACATAAAATTCTGGGCAAGAAGACAATGACAATACCAAGAGAGAGAGAGCTCAAGAGAGCGATACTAAGAACTCATTCAGAAATCAAGAAAACCCAAATAGCATTTATCCAAGCAGAGAGCAGCTTTACAGTGTTCTATTAAGCAAAAGGAAGGCAGATGTTCCATCTTGTCCCTGTTGGGAAGGTTTTCATTTGTAGCTGGGTGATGTTTTTAAATAAGACTTTCCTAAGTACCACTTTGTAGAAGGAAATCGAATTTCATGACAGGGTGAAGGAGTTTTAGGCCACTCTGTTAGCTCTCAGATGTGCTGTTCAAACTGTGTCTTAAAAAGAACATGTAGGAATGGAAAAAGTTCAAGACGCAAAGTTAAGGACCCTCTGCCTGCCTTTGGCATTAAAAAGGCCATCTACATTTTCATGCTTAAATTTCTTCATTTGCTGAGCAGGATTATAGTAACATACTGTGAGTGTGAAATTGTTTGGTACACCTCTTCACTTCACTAGGTCTCAGTAGTTTTATCTGCAAAATGAGATCCCTTTATGATTTAGGAAATATCTATGAAAGGGAACTTCATTTTTCTTGTAAGCTAATTCTTAATTACCTTCCTATCTCTCACTTTCTGTAGGCTTGCTATTTGCCTTTTGTGTTTGCTGGAGTGTTTATGAAGGTTAAATAAAACCATATACAGGTCAGTGCTCTAAAGGAGGATTGTTCCTTTATAGAGGAACACCAACAAATCAAAGTGGGACTCTTACTGTTAATACAACATATGATTGTGAAACAACAGCCAATTTTTGGCCAAAACTTCTATAAATCCTACATCTTACCTGGGGTGGAATCCTTGAGAAAAATTTCTTAACCCAGATTAGTAAGTAGTGGAGCAGAATTTGGACCCAAGTCCATCTGATCATGGTCCATGCTCTTGAGGACTAACCGCACTGGTAGATGACATGCATGTTAAAAATTTTAAGGGTTTATTTGAGTGAAACTAATTCAAATTGGGCAACGTCCCATTTAGTAGATAGGAAGAACTCTGAGGAACTGCACAAAATGAAAGGCTTTTATATTCAGAAGCACTGGGAATGAGAGAGTTAGGCCAGGCAAAAAAGCAGGTTGGTTATTGGAAGATTACCTTCCTTCAGGGAATTGCAGTGATCTGTCAGGCAGATTAGCTAACTGGAGCTGATCAGGAGATTCCTGATTGACTGGTTTAAGATTTGGTTTCTGGGAGAGCCAAACTGTGATTAAGTCTTAGTGTAGTGACATGGGACTTAGTATAAATGATTCCATTTTGGGTCTGTTACCTTGTTTTTTAACAGTTTCTACAAGGGTGTGAGTGCCCAATACTCAAACTAGTTTATGGGGATGCTGATACAGGAGTTGGAAACTTCTTCACCATTTTCCTTTGGATTCTTTCCATCAAGAGTGAAAAATCCCCATCTCCTTCCTTGCTTCTCTCATTAGTCCTCTGTAACATCAAGGGAGAGGTACTCTGAAGCATTTGACTTTTGCTGAGAAGTCTGATAAGTTTCAGCTCTTGTGGTTAGGCTATTGATAATAAAATAAACATTTTCTCTTATTGGTTATAGAAAATCTATTAACTTGAGTTTTTTTGATTTAACAATGCTGGGAATCTAAATATATTCTTAAAAATCTGTGAATGGCTGAGGTTTCCTTAAATTTTATCGACTAAGTTATTGGTAATATAGTTCATAAAATCTTAGGAACATAATCTTTGAAAAGATAAACCTTATTATTAAAGATTTCGAGTGTTTATACTGGGCTATACATGTGGTGGGGGTGGAGTTTGTGTGTGTGCGTGTGTGTGTGTGTGCGTGTTTTGTATTACAATTGGGAAGACAGGGATGTCTGGGTGGCTCAGTTGGGTAAGTGTCCAACTTCGGCTCAGGTCATGATCTCGTGGTATGTGAGTTTGAGCCCCACGTCAGCCTCTGTGTGGACAGCTCAGAGCCTGGAGCTTACTTAAAACTCGGTGACTCCTTCTCTCCCTGCCCTCCCCACTCATGCTCTCTCTCTCTCTTCCTCAAAAGTAAGCATTAAAAAAAATTAAAAAAATTAGAACTTAAAAACTGCAGTAAAGTATATCACATGTTAAACGTGTTTACTTGTGCATGTTTAGGATTATGTAAAATTGGGAAGAGATAGGAGATATGATATATAGGCAAGGCTTTATTGGAAACATCTCTGCTGTGTCTCCTTATTAGTTAGATTACAGGCAAGGTCTTACATGCTCCATGGTAGCTGACAGTTACAATGAGGTGAACATTTCCTAACATACTGTGAGTTAGATTAAACTTTGTATTCAGGATCCATAATTACCACGTATATAAAATGGGAGAATGTCTTGATGCTGGGTAACAGACTACATGTGGAATAGAAGAAAGTGGAAGGAACCTTGAATGTATCAAAAGTTCCCAGATTGGGTTACTGAATTGGTAGGGACAGGAAAAGAAGCAGTCTTGGCAAGGAAGATGATGAGTTTGGATTTGGACACACTGGGTTTGTGAGGTGGCTATGAGATATCCAGCTAATGAGGAAAACAGGCTCTTGGAAGTAATATACCTCAAAAGAGGTATTAGTACTTGGTATGAAGAATTGGGATTCATTAGCTTTGAGAGGAGGGCATCACCCATGGGGTGAGATGGGCATTAGAATAGGATGTGTAGTGAGATTCTCTTATCAGAGCTGGTTTTGAACAGAGGGAGGTATAGAATTAAGAGGAGAAAATGGTGTTAGCAAATAAATCAAGGTACAATATCACCTGGTGAACATGAACATAAATTCCTACCTCAGGGTTTTAGCACATTTTGTACTCTTTATCCACAAAATTCTTTTTCTTTATAACTTGGTGGGTCATTGCCTCATCCTTTCAAAACTGCTGGAATGTACCTCAGTGAATCTTCAGTGACTGCCCCTTTTAAAGCTGCCATTTGCAGCAACGTGGATGGAACTGGATAGTATGCTAAGTGAAATAAGCCAGGCAGAGAAGGACAGATACCATATGTTTTCACTCACATGTGGATCTTGAGAAACATAACGAAAGACAATGGGGGAGGGGAAAAGGGAAAAAAAAAGTTGGAGGGAGGCAAACCATAAGAGATTCCTAAGGACTGAGAACAAACTAAGAGTAGATGGGGGTCGGGGAGAGGGGAAAGTGGGTGATGGGCAGGGAGGAGGGCACTTGTTGGGATGAGCACTAGGTGTGTGGAAACCAATTTGACAATAAATTATATTAAAAAAAAATAAACTGCCTTCTCTCCTATGCTCCCCATTCCCCATCACCCTGCACTATATTAATTTTTAATAAAGCTTGTAACATCATCTGACGTAATATGTCTAATGAATGATGATATATTTAATTAGTTGTAATATGTTTAATTGTTATATATGAAACAAATCATTATTTATTTAAAGTTAATCTTCGTTTCCTAGAATTGCAAGCTCCATAAGGACAGGAATTTTTCCTTTGTTTCTCTGGAATCACTGAGATTGCCTGGCACATAGTAGGGGCTCCAAAAATACTTGTTGAAAGAATAAACAGTCTCACAGAGACCTAAATAAAGGCACAGAACTTAGCCTTGAAAACGTGGGATGACCCAGTTTTGATAGGAGAGTAAGAAGACAACACTAAAACTTGATAGCAGGTAATGTGAGACCACATTTTGTGACTAGACAATGTTTAAAGGAGACAAATAGTAAAGCAATTTGTCTTCCAGAGAGGATAATTTACAATATTAATGGGGCTGCTGATAAGTTAGCTGAGAAATTAAGGATGTGCTCACTGTTTGTGCAAGTGGAGATTGATGACATGAGAACTGGTTTGGAGGGACGTCAATGTGTCTCAGAAACAGGCAGGTTGTGACTTGGTTTAGTTGGGCATAATGATCTCTTTGGTATACTAAGGTAGTTCTTAAGTGCTAGGTGAGGTTTGGTTTCTTCAAGTGCTTTGTTTAAAGGTCTTTATAACTCAGGGAAATTGAGGACTAGGACAGAGAACTGCACTGAGTTGATAAAATGAAGAGAGTGAATATTTTGTAAACTCTAGAATTTGAAATTGAGTAGTTTTTGAGAAAAATATGATTTCCCGAATGATATAACTAAAATAAAAAATGATTTAAGGATACATTAATAATATATGGAATTAATAATTAATAATAATTAATAATATATGGAAAAATATAGGGAAAAATCAGTTGAACTTAACGTTTTTCATTGTAGAATTTTAAAGGATACAAATTGTGGGAAGACCTTACGAGTTCTCCTTTTGGATCCTCAAAACAGCCAGTTGGCTCATGAGCTCCTAGAAGTGCAACTTAGCATTTTGGGAAGGCACCTGGGTTGACAGGACCCTATTTGAAGTGATCATTTCGTGGTCTTAGGAAAAGGCCTATTATGTGGTGTGAAGTCCAAGAGACAAATGCTTGATTTATTCTATTCACATAATAAACTGACCAACATAGTCTGTATTTAAAAGCTTATTTTCAAAAACACTAATGACTACTTATTGTTCCCATTGACTTCTTTCTCTGGAAAGAGAGTTGGAATAATTGTAGTTTCTCAAGAGAAGTGATGAGTATCTTGTCTCTCCATGGGCTGATCATTTTCAGTGATGCTTTCATTTCTGATTCTAGTCAGTAGATCCAGATCTGGCCAGAAAGCTGCCAGGGTGTGTCCTTCATTACGTAGAAGTGGTCTTTCATCCCTCTCTTCTCCTTTTCTTGTCTAAATGCCTGAAAACTCTTTTCATGTTAAATTCTGGTGCCTTTGAGGACTCTTCAGTTGCAAGCAACAGATAGTAATTCTAGCCAATTTATGATAAAAAGGAATTTCTACAAAGGCAAGAGTGAGTATATAGGATTGGAGGGAAGATAGAATCAACAGGCTTAGAGTAGACAAGGACCACGCAGTCCAGGTAGCCTTGTTGGCAGAAATATCTGTACAGTCTGGTCCGACTGAGCTCTCAAATTAATTTCTCTAGCCATTTTCAGTGTTTGTATTACATGGCTTAGGATTCATTTTCTAGGAAAGGGATGTCTGGTTTGTCTGGCTTGGTTAAGGGAAGATAGAACCTCTGATCCAGTGATTGACCCAAAAGAAACCATAATATGTGAAATAGATCATAAGCAATAAAAAAGCAATCAATATCAAAAACCCTTGTGGATTAAAAGTGTAGCAAACTGTTATGTTCCTGTATGCAGCCATAGCAGTTGAATTTTTGTGACTGACATTTTATCTTGGGCACCTCTAACTCCTTGATACTTGCACTCAAAGTTTATCAGAATTCTGGTAGAGAAGTAGCTGACTTTTTTTTTATGTGTCTTATGATGAAATTAGGGCTTTGTAAAGGTCTTGTCTGTGAGTCTGTATCCTGTAGGTGAATGAAAACAGGATTTAGAGTAAAAAAGTTTAGGCAGGAAGTTATTAGACAGTGGTCTAGAGCTACCATTTGTACAAGCTGTAATATTGTAGCTTTACTGGAATATTTTCATCATGGTACTTTCCAGTGAGAGATCTGTTTTCAGCTTAATCCATATTCAGGAAAGGAATTTCTACAAGAAACGGTTTGTCATTGTCAGATTTTGTTGTAACAATGTTGTGTGACAATAATGCCCCAAATCTCAGTAGCTTGAAATCTTATTTATTTCTCACTCATTGGAATGAAGATCCAGTGGCTCTGAAGGGCTCTGCTGTGTTTGGTTGGCTTAGGTGGGTTCAGATGATCTTGGATCCAGGCTGCAGGTTGGATTTAGACTGGTCTAAATGTGTCCTTATTCTAGAACCAGTGACTACCCAAGGTATACTCTTAGGTGAATATAGGAATGCGGGGACTGGTGAAACTTGTCAGGACTCTTAAACCCACAGGTTAGAACTGGCACATGTCCCTTCTGCCCATGCTCCAGTGGTCTAACTGGATCAAGCTCAGTGTCAGGGAAACAATGGCAAAAAAGGAGAGCCAAAGACAAACTGTAAGCAAATATTATCTTTCACAGGGTTTAAATACTCCCTGTTGTGTTCACTGCAGCTACATTTGGGTTGCTGTAGAGCACAGGCTGTTGAAGTTGGCAGGTAGAAAGGGATTAGAAAGCTATGGTACTACATAGGCAGCATTTGCTGCGTTGAGGGAAGGAAGAAAGCTTTATGCAGGAATCAATCACTTGAAAATTTGACATAGAGTCCCAAGAGTTTATTTTTGCTTTTGTTTACCTTGCCTCAGGAGACATATCTAGAAAAAAATGGTGGTACATTCAATGTCAGGGAAATTATGGCCTGTGCCGCCTTCTGTGCTTTTATGATCTTGGGTCTCACATTTTAGATCTCTAATCCATTTTGAGTTTATTTTTGTATTTTGTGTGAAAAAGTGGTCCAGTTTCTTTTACATGTAGCTGCACATTTTTCTCAACACCATGTGTTGAAGATACTGTTCCCCATTGTGTATTCTTGTCTCTTTTATTGAGATTAATGACACATAATTGTGGGTTTGTTTTTGAGTTTTCTGTTTTATCCTGCTGATTTGTGTGTCAATTTTTATGCCAGTACCATACTGTTTTAATTATTACTGCCTTGTAAATAACTTGAAATCTGGAATTGTGATACCTCAACTTTTGGGGTTTTTTTTTTCAAGACTGTTTTGGCTGTGAGAGGTCTTTTATGGTTCCATACAAATTTTAGGTTTGTTTTAGCTCTGTGAAAAATGCTGTTGGTATTCTGATAGGGATTGTATTAAATGTGTAGATTTCTTTGAGTAGTATAGACATGTTAACAATATTGTTAAAATCCATGAGCATGGAATGTCTTTCCATTTCTTTGCATTGTCTTGAATTTCCTTCATCATTGTTTTATCATTTTACAGAGTACAGGTCTTTCACCTCTTTGTTTAAGTTTATTCCTAGATATTTAATTGTTTTTAGTACATTTGAAAATTAGATTGTTTTCTTCATTTCACTTTTTGCTGCTTCACTATTGGTGTATGGGAATGCAACAGATTTCTGTAAATTGATTTTTGTATCCTGTGACTTTATTGAATTCATTTATTGGTTCCAGTAGTGTTTTGGTGGAGTCTTGATAGTTTTCTATATATAGTATCATGTCATCTACAAATAGTGAGTTTTATTTCTTACTTACCAATTTGGATGCCTTTTATTTCTTTATGTTGTCTAATTGCTGTGCCTAGGACTTCCAGCACTATGTTAAATATAAGTGTTGAGAGTACACATACCTGTCTTATTCCTGTCCTTAGGGGAAAAGCTCTGAGTTTTTTCCCATTCAGTATGATCTTGGCTGTGAGTTTTTCATATAAGACCCTTAGTATGTTGAGATATGTTCTCTCTAAAACCTACTTTGTTGAGAATTTTTATCATGAATGGGTGTTGTCCTGTGTAAAACGCTTTTTCTGCACCTATTGAAATGATCATATGTTTTTTATCCTTTCTCTTATTGATGTGATGTATGTATCATGTGGATTGCTTTGTGGCTATTAGATCACCCTTGTAACCTGGGAATAAATCCTACTTGATGGTGATGCATGATTTTTTTAATCTTGTTGGATTTGGTTTGTTAATATATTTTTTAATTTTTTAAAATGTTTATTAACTTTTAAGAGAGAGCGAGAGAGAGCGTTGCAAGCATGAGCGGGAGAGGGACATAGAGAGGGAGATGCAGACTCGGAAGCAAGCTCCAGGCTCTGAGCTGTCAGCACAGAGCCTGATGTGGGACTCACCAACCGTGAGATCATGACCTGAGCCGAAGTCGAATGCTCAACCGACCGAACCACCCAGGTGCCCCTGGTTTGTTAATATTTTATTGAAGATTTTTGCATCATATTCATGAGATATACTAGCCTATGGTTCTTTTTATTTTTTTTAATGGTATCTTTATGTGGTTATGAATCAGGGTGATACTGGCCTCATAGAAAAAATTTGGAAGTTTTCCTTCCTCTTGTGTTTTTTGGAATAGTGTGAGAAGAGTAGGTATTAACTTTTCTTTGAACGCTTTGTAGAATTCACCTGTGAAGCCATCTGACCCCAGACTTCTCTTATTTGGGAGTTTTTTGATTACTGATTCAATTTCATTGCTGGTAATATGTCTGTCCAAATGTTCTTGTTTCTTGCTCCTTTAGTTTTGGTAGGTTATATGTTTATAGGAGTTTATCCACTTCTTCTAAGTGTCTAATTTGTTGACATATAGGTTTTCTTAATATTCTGTTAAAAGTGTTTGTATATCTGTGGTGTTGGTTGTCATTTCTGCTGTTTCATTAGTGATTTTGTTTATTTGGGTCCTCTCTCCGTGTCTATTTTTTTTAATGGGTCTTGTTAGAGGTTTATCAGTTTTATGAAGATTTTCAAAGAACCAGTTCCATTGATTTGTTTTTATTGTGTTTTTTTTTAGTTTCTTTATCATTTATTTCTGCTCTAATATTTATTATTTCCTTCATTCTGCTGGTTTTGGGTTGTTTGTACTTCTTTTTCTAGCTCCTAGAGATGTTTGCTTAGGTTTTTTTATTTGAGATTTTTCTTGCTTCCTGAGGTAGGTGTGTATTGCTACAGACTTCTTGTTTGAAGAGCATTTGCTGCATCCCAAGGATTGTGGACCATTGCATTTTGATTTTCCTTTGTCTCCATGTATTTTTTGATTTCCTCCTTGACTGAACCATTGGCTGGTTGAACTATTCATTGTTTGGTAGCATGTTATTTAACCTTCATGTATTTGTATTCTTTCCAAAGTTTTTCTTGTGGTTGATTTCTAATTTCATAGTGTCAGAAAAGATGGATGGTATAACTTCAGACTTTTTTAAGTCTTAGGTACTTATTTTGTGGACTAGCATGTGATCTACTCTGGAGAATGTTCCATGTGCACTTGAAAAGGATGTGCATTCTTGTGTTTTAGGATGGAATGTTCTGAATCTATCTATTAGATCCATCTGGTCCATCAGGACATTCAAAGCCACTGTTTCTTTGTTGAGTTTGTTTGGATGGTCTATCCATTGAGGTAAATGGGGGTGTTAGCGTCTCCTGATATTACCGAATTACTATTGATTACTTCTTTTATGTTTATTGTTATCTGCTTTATTTGGGTATTTGGGTGCCTCCATATGGGATACATAAATATTTACAATTGTTATGTCTTGTTGTTGGAGTGTTCTCTTAATGGTTATATAGTGACCTTGTTTCTTTGTTGTTATAGTCTTTATTTTAAAATCTATTTTGTCTGATAGAAGTATTGCTATTCTGGCTTTCTTTTCACTTACATTTGCATTATAACTGCATTTCCATTCCTGTACTTTCAATCTGTATGTGTCTTTGGGTCTGAAATGAGTCTCTTGGAAGAAGCCAGTAGATGGGTTTTGATTTTTTATCCATTCCATCACTCTGTTTTTATTGGAGCATTTAGTTCATTGACATTCAAAGTGATTATTGACAGGTTTGTACTAATTTCCATTTTGTTACTTGTTTTATGGTTGTTTTTGTAGTTCTCTTCTGTTCCTTTCTTCTCTTGCTCTCTTTTCTTATAGTTTGCTCTCTTTTCTTATATAGTCATATATTTGGATTCCTTTCTCTTTATTTTTTGTATATCTATTACCAATTTTTGATTGGTAGATACCATTAGGTTTTTACATAACACCTGTTGTGTGTAGCAGTCTATATTAAGTTGATGGTCACTTAAGTTTGAACCCATTCTAAAACACTGAATTTTACTCCTGTGCACCCTATGTTTTAAGTACATGATGTCGTTCTTTTCATCCTTTTATTTTGTGAATCCCTTGGCAATCCTTATAGATAGGTTTAATTTCACTGCTTTTGTGTTCCCTACTATTCTTATTCCTGATTATATTCTTTACACTCAAATTCCCCTTCTTGTTTTAGGGCTAGTTTATTGGTGATGAATTCTTCAGCTTCTCTTTGGGAAACTGTTAACCTCTCCACCTATTCTGAGCGGTAGCCTTGCTGGATAGAGTATTCTTGTTTGCAGATTTTTTTCTTTAAGCCCTTTCAATACATCCTGCCACTCCCTTCTGGGCTGCAAAGTTTCTGCTGATGAAAAATCAGCTGATAGCCTTATGGGGTTTCCCTTGTATGTAGCTATTTTCTTTTTCTCACTGCTAAATTGTCTTGTCATCATTATTTTTTGGTATTTTAATTACTATGTGTTTTGGTGTGAATCTCCTTGGGTTGATTTTGTTGGGAGCTTTCTGTGCCTCCTGGATCTGGATGTCTGTTTCCTTCCCCAGATTCCCAAATCCCTAGGAATTTTTCAGCTGTTATTTCTTCAAGTAAAATTTTTGCCCCCCATCTCTTTGTTTTCTCCTTGTGGGATCTTTATAATATGAATGTTACTATAATTGATCGTATTGCTGATTTCCCTTAGTCTGTTTTAACTTTTTAATAATTTTTTTTCTTTCCTGTTCAGAGTAATTGCTTTCCATTATTCTGTCCTCCAGGTCGCTGATCTGTTCTTTTGCTTCCTCTGGTCTACTATTTATTCAAGCTAGTGTATTTTTAATTTCAGTTATTGAGTTCTTCATCTCTATTTCTTTTCTATGTTTTCTTTCTATCTGTTGAGGGTCTCATTGTGGTCCTTCATTCTTAAGCTCAGTGAGTATCTTTATTACCATTAATTCAAATAGTCTGTCAGCCATATTACTTATCTCCATTTCCTTTAGCTCTCTGGCTGCCATTTTGTCCTATTTCACTTGGAATATATTCCTCTGTCTCCTCATTTATTCTCTCTGTGTCTGTTTCTATGTATTAAGAAAATCATCTATACCTTCTGTTCTTGCAAGTAGTGTCCTTATGAAGAAGAGGTCCTGCAGTGCCCTTCAGTGCAATGTCTCTTGTTTATCAGAACCTGGTGCTTCAGAGGTGTCTCATGTGTGTACCCTACTGTTGTGGTTGAGCCACATTTTCCTTCAGTCCAGTCATCTTCATTGGCTCTTTTTACCTGTTGTGGGCAGAGTTTGGTATCTGTATTGTTAGTGGGCCAGTCTGGGGCTGACCTAGGCTTGAGTTGAGTCAGACCAGGTGTTTGCCAGAGCTGTGGTAGCATTTCCCCTTGAGTAGATATTTTCCCTTGAGAAGCTTGTATTGGTGGGTGGGGACTGCCCTTATACCAGATGTCTGCCCCCAGACCACTCCTGTGGCTCAAGTTAGATGGGTTCATTTGGTTATCTTTCGCTCTCCCTGGAGCAAGAGTAACTTTGGAGTGGTGGTGCCTCCTGTCAGTGCTGCTTACATACTGCCAGGCTGTGGCACCATTTTGGATGGACTCCTACCAAGGGCATGCTGGAGGGGGTGGGTCTGCAGGAGAATGCTGGGGCAAAGCATGTGTTACCAGCAAGGTCTGTGCTGTTTCACTGTGGGAGGGGAACTGTATCCACCTAGGAAAACTCCCGTGGAGGACAGCTGGGTTGGAGAAGGCATACCTGTGCAAGTGCAAGGGGGTGGGGCACCATTATTAGCAAGCTAGGTGGAGGGTGTTAGCACAGCACTGGTTCCTGCAAATGTCCCTGTCATCTAGGTTGGGGTTCTATTGAGGGAAAAGGCTTCCACCAGCTCTTTTTTTTTCTTTAAGTCTCCCAAAGATCTCTTCCTTGCAGCACATGCTCTGAGATTAGTAAATACACTTCCTGTGTACCTCAGGTGTTTTCAAATTGCTGCTTCTGTGCTATATCTCAGAGGTTCTATTTGTTGTCCTATCCTTTAATGATGGAAACTCCATTTCCTATTTCCCTCTGGCTCTCCTGGAGAGGACCTGCTGATTTTTAAAGCTGTAGGTGCTAAGCTCCACTGATTTTAAGAACTCCTGAAGCCAGTCTCCTCTGGTTTTGAAAGCCAAATGTTAGGGTAATCATCTTCCCACTGTCAGTCTCTGATCTCTAATGTGCCTGGTCTGGGGTACTGCTCCTCTCCCCTCTTTGTGATCTTAGCATCTTTCCCTCCTGCTGATAGTCCCACTGGTAGTTAGGCTCTTGACAGTGTCTCTGCCCTTCCTACCCTCTTCCATGTGGCTTCTTCTTTACAGTTAGCTGTGGAAAGCCTGTTCTGCAAGTCTTGGGGTTGTTTTCTGGGATATTTATACTGAGTGGGTGTTATCTAGCTATATCTGTGGGATAAGGTTAGTCCAGGGTCCTCCTACTCTGCCATCTTCCCTAGAAGTCCAAAAATTTGGCTTGTAAATATACTAAGCCATGTTTAAGCAAGGATTGAATACTCAGAAATTCAAGAATGGAAGCAGAAAGGGAACAAAATTTTAGATATCAGAGAAATTGAGCAGCATGGGATAAATATAAGAGAAGTCCAGATCACACCCAAAGAGACTTGAGGTTATTTTTTTTTGGCTATACTGGCCAGATTTTAGTCACATGTTACGGGATTGGAGAAGGAATTGGAGATTAGTTTCAGGACTAAGAGTTTACATTAAATGGTTCATGTATAAACCTATAGTAAAATACTTGATTTAGAGCATGTTGCAAAAATCTTTGACACAAAACAGTGTCGAGGACAATATATATTCCTCTATTGTCCAAATTCACTGTTTTTTACCCCCATGGTGGTTCATTAGTCATTTACAATGAGAGGGAATTTGCAATTTTATTCCCTTCATGAAGCCTTTGGATATAGATAGCACAGCTGGGTAGGCATTGCTTAATTATTAAGGTCAAAATGCTGATGCTTTGAATGTGCAAAACTAGTGGAGCAAGGCTTTTTACAGGACACCATATTTGCTTATGTGTTTTATAGATAAGTTATATTTTATTCTTTTATATCCCCCCAAATTAAAGTGTAGACACTCCAAATAAAATCACTTTATTTCAAATATAAAGTTATTAAGCAATAAAAATAGACACAGGACTGAATTGGAGCACAAGTGATATAAAGTCAGTTTCTAAAAAATGTCATAAATAACATAAGCTTATAAGCCCTCTGATGTCTCTTCATGATCACTAACTTACTCAGCACTGTAAGCCTGTATTTAGAATCTGAGGTCAGAAGGTGCTAGGGTAATTGATTCAAACATACTTTGTGACTACATTCTACACATCATCCACCAGCTTTGCTTACAACTTAATCTCAGTCTTGAGGCCCAGAATGCCATCTTGTTTATTTTTCTCTTGACTTGGTACATGTTACCTTGCCTCTTTGCCTTACCAGTTGTATTTGTCCCAACCTACAAAATGGAAATAACAACAAAAATAGTAATAATAACAACTACAACAATGGTACAAAGAAATAAAAACACTACTACATGGTATTTTGCTAAAGATAAAAGATTTTGCAAGAGAAAAGAGCTTTGTAAATGGTAACATGTTGCTATTTACCTAAACAAAATAATTTGAGCATCAAACAACTTATAGGTTGAACAAAACTAGAGCAAGCTGAGTACTTGAACAGTTGACTATACATAGGAATGTGAAATAATATTGGATAATATGTTAGTTTCCTAGGGTTGCTGTAACAAGTTACTGCAAATTGGTGGCTCAGAGTAATGGAACTTTACTCTTGCATGGTTCTGGAGGCCCATTGTCTGAAATCAAGGTCTTGACAGGGGCATGCTTCCCCTGAAAGCTCTAGAAAGAATCTTCCCTTGCTTCTTCCTAGAATTTGGTGGCTCCAGGCAATCGTTGCCATTCTTTAACTTATAGTTCCAGTCTCTGTCTCTGTTGTCACATTGCTTCCTTCCCTGTGTGTCTGTGTGGTTGCAAATATCTCTCTACAAGGACATCAGTTATTAGATGTAGGCTCCACTGAAATCCAATAAGACTTCATCTTAACTTGATTACACCTGCAAAGACCCTCTTTCCAAATAATGTCACATTCACTGCAGTTAGGACTTAAACATATCTTCAGAAGACATAATTCAACCTACTATAGATGGATATCTGAGTGAAGTGATAAGAGGACAATCTCCTCCATTGACAAGATGCTATCAATAGATGAGCAGCAAACTAAAGTTTATTACTGCTCACTCTTTTTGAATGGATAACTAGAAGGGTAAGTTCCTAAGTAGTTCCAAAGCAAGGAAAGACGCTGCAGACTAAATATGGAAGAACAGGCAAAATGATGATGTGACTACATACTCTTCTCATCATTTTCAGATAATTTTTGAAAATTATAACTCGGTGTAGATAAATACAAAACAGCAAATCTAGGATCAATGAACAAGTGGATAGCAATTCAAATCATCACGTGTCATGTACTAATCAGGAATGGGATCAGTATATAAAAACTCTTGAAATTTTCAGGCTAACATACACCTCCTTTTAAAAGAAGAAATTAGTACACAGAGATATCCCATCAAGAGAGGAGACTATAAATAGGAAATAATATTGTTACCATGCAAATGATCTGAACTGAAACTTTGGCACAGTATGTGACATTAAGACCTACAGGTACAAGGAAATACATAGATTTCATAGTAGCTTCAGTAGGCTGAAATGCTACCATTGTTTGACTTAACTCAGTAAAGAACATAGGAAAGTTTTTTTACAGGGTCATAGACATGTTACCCAGTTTAGCAGGTGGTTTCATTCTGTATCCTAAGGAACAACAAAAATTTTAAGTAAACTGCAAAGGAGATTATTTCAGAGATTCCCATTAATCTGTTGACCTATTATAATTTTACTCTTTATAGTCTTGGTCAATCTGAAGATGGTATTTTGGAATAGCAACGTATGTATAATGATACGTTTTTGTAAAACATCATTTACATGTACTCCATATTCATAGAATAATGGATTCTGTTGATAGAGTTGATACTGCATTAGTACAATGAATTGTTAGAAATGTAAGGATTTCATGGGTAGGTGTCATATTGGAAGCCCCACCATCAAGGAGGTTACTTTAATTATTGTAATGGTTAAATTTTATGTACCAAATTGACTAGTCTATGGTGACCAGTTGTAGGGTATGCCATTGGTTTTGATGTTGTCAAAGTGTTTTGTGGATGTGATTAACATCTATTATAGTTCATTTAAGTAAAGAGATTAGATAAGGCTCACCCAAATTATGAAAGGTAATCAGTTGCAAACCTTAAGAGCAAAAACAGGTTTCCAAGAGGAGAAGGAATTCTGCCTCAAGACTGTAACATAGAGATCCTCCTTGTGTTTCTAGCTTGCCAACCTGCCCTACAGATTTTAGAGTTGCCAGATGTGTCCTTTTGGTTGTGCTTCTCTGGAGAATCCTGACCAGTAGAGTTGCTTTAGACTACATTTGAACATATTCAGCTTGGAACTTTAGAGATAATTCTAAAATTATGGTAGTGCTGAAATAGTGCAACAGCTTCTCTGACTCTCAAATCCACTCTAGGACAGTATATGGTGTGTTGAGAGACAGAAACAAAATTATTTGAGCATGCTTCCATATGTAGCACCAGAATCTTGAAGGCCTTTATCAGTGCTATCTACTTGGCTCAACTGTCTTCTCTCCAGTAAAACTGAACTATATTTTGATATTTAAGAGGTTCTTTAATTTAGGGCTTTATAATGACAGCAAAAAGTTAGGCTGAGAATGACCACCCATACTCTGGAATAGAATTACATGTGAAATAAACATACATACATATTATTCATATATAAAATAAATATTACATAGATAATTTACAAAAAAGATATTTTGTGGTTCTAATGTCTATCTTCCAGCAAGGTAATGCAAAGAACCAGGTCTTACCTAGACCATCACTTTTATTGTCCTGGTTCTGTATATGAAGGAAATGGTCTTTGATTTTCTTGACCTTTCACAGCATTCATTGTCTGCATTGGCAATGTTGCTTCCTTATTCATTAAGGTTTTTAATCTAAATGTAGACAATTCTCAATGTATCTGTCTGTATTTTTTTTAAATTGGAATTTACATATGCTGTATTCTTTGTCTTTCTCTGTTGCTATCCCGGCTTGGCATTGATTTACTCAGAAATACTTCCTGAATTCTTATTTTGGGTACTGTTTGAGACAGTGGATGAACAAGATAGATGTGGTCCTTGTCACATTGATAATTCCTGCATAAATAAAGGGCCTGCTGGAATGGAAGTCATGTTGGCCTTCTTTAACATGTTGACTTATAAATGCCTGCAAATCACTTGAGAAGGGGTCTCTCTATACATTGTGCCTCTTCTTTGTAAGGCGGTTGGGACGGGGACAGACATAGTCCTCCCCTCCTAAGATGTTTTCTGTGGGACATTAACAAAATTCCTTTTGTTGTTTTGGAATAGGTGGTAGCTTATAGTTTAAATATTTCATGCCTGCCTGTGTAGAATTCGTCTCTTCTTTTTAAAAAGAGGACTCTTTAGAAACATTATAAACCTTGTATTAAAAGGAGGATGGCTGTTTAAAATGGTATGTCCTAAGTTGTCAATTATATTTTGGCATTTTCCTCTGTGCTGAAATCCAAATTATCAGGCAGAGGAAGAATAGAGTAGTTCATTGGAATTCTATCTTATAAGGGAAAATAAAATTCCGTATGCAACCACTAGAATATTAAAATTTGCTCTTACAAAAGGAATAATTGAATTAAAATTAACCTTTTTGAAAACAAAATTATATAAATTGAAGATAAAATTGAGGGGTGCCTTCAGAAGGGTTCTGTTAGGTTCTAGCTATATTTTCCCAATTGGTGATGTAAGTATTTAAAAACAATAATACTCTCATGGTTTATTATTCTCCAGGGATACTCTGACCATTGGAGTTATACTGTTAATTGATGAGCTAGTGCTGGAAGTAAAAGGCACTGAGAACGAAAATCCAAGAGTTGCTAAATTTTCCCTGAGGTTTCCAAGCTGGTGTATAGTGTGATGGTTTTAATCACTCATTCTTTTTTCTTTCCACCTTATTGCCAATGTCTACTTTGTGTTTGTACAAATTTTTGTTTCTCTAGAGAAACTATTTCCAAACAGTATGCTATTTCTATATCTCTGAACTTCTTTTAAAGCTTTTTCTCTCCATTTCCAATATGTGTAATATCTTTTTTCTTTATTCACTGCCAAATGTCTTAGTTGAAATTTTTATACTCATTCTATCAGTTTTTCACTGTTTACTAATTTATAGTCCTCAAAAACAGGGATTCATTCCCTGGAGTTCTACAGAAAATACAGTTGTATCCCCCATTGCCTCAAATCAAACTTAGTCTTTCTCTTAGTAGTGTTGTATTAGTTACCTATCACTGCATAGCAAGTTATCACAAACTTAGTGGCCTAAGACAATACACATTTATTATCTCAGCATTACTATGGGCCAGGAATTTGGGCACTGCTTAGCTGGGTTGTTTCAGGGTCTCTCACAGGCTGCAATGACATAATTGGTCAGAGTTGGGCTCTCATTTAAAGGTTCAATGTACGAAGGATTTGAGATTATATAGTTGTTGGCAGGATTCAGCTTCTTGAGGCTATTGGGCTAAGGACCTTAGTCCTTTGCCTGGCTATTGACCAAAGGCTACTTTGAATTCCTTACTATGTGGACTTCTCTACAGGCAGTATGCAGCATGGCAGCTTACTTCATCAGAGCAGCAAGGGAGAGCTTTGGCTAGCAAATTAGAATTTACAATTTCTTGTAATAGAATCTCTTGTAATCTAATCTTGGAAGTGCTACTCCATCATCTTTGCTATATTGATTCAAAGTCATTTGTTAGGTCAGCTCACACTCAAGGGAAGGAGATTACATAAAGGTACGAATGCCAGGAGGTAAAGATCACTAGAGGCTATAAAGATCTGCCATAAGGATCATTTCTTGAATATCTTTTATCTGAGAGTGATACCATCATTTTCAAAGTTGTTCTGTCCTGAAAGCTGAGATTTAATTTTGATTCTGGCTTCTCTGTCTGTCCTCCATTTTTCATCTGTTTCTGTACTTGTGTCATAATGGAAATAATAGAAAGCCAAATTACAGTCCTAGCAATTCTACCAATCTTTGGAAGTCATTTAAATGGTCTGGGATACAGTTTCCTCATACATAAAATGAGGTCTGAGTACTAAGTGATCCTTTTAGTATATGTGTGTGTGTGTGTGTGTGTGTGTGTGTGTGTGTGTATGTATGTATACATATACACTTTACACACACTTTAGTTGTTCCATCCAAATTTTATATAACTATATATATATAACTATATTACTATATATGTATGTATGTGTGTGTGTGTATATATACACACACACATCTCAAGTATGCTAAGTTTTTCTATGTGAGTCTGTTTCTTTTTTTTTTTTTTTTCTACTCCAAACCAGACTACCATTTTCATTTTGCCATTTGCCAACTCAGGGTTTTATAGTAACTTCCAGTTGCTTTCAAGATAAAAGTGAAAAAAGACCTTGGTCTGGTATTAAAGACTCTCCCCAGTCTGACCCAAACTCTATCCTCAACTTCATCTTGGATTCTACTACTATAAGGACTCTAGCTATGGCTAGACTAAGCTCTTGATTCATCCTACCTTGTTTTTTTCCTCTGTTTTGTTTACATTTTATTCTTTGCCTGATTGTTTTCCATACTTTCCCTCTGCTCTGTAATTTCTACCTGTTCCTCAGAGCCCAGCTGAACGGTTATCTTTATAACTATAACCATATATATATGGATACACACACACACACATATATGTATGTGTGTGTATACATATATATATATATATATATATAACTTATATATAACTAATATAAGATATTAGTATATTGGTTTTGGGTTCAGAAAGACTAAGGTTCAAATTGTGGCATTCTACATAGAAGCTTTGGTGTTTAAACTCTTTGGGTCTCATCTTTAAAATAAAGATACTCATATCTTGCTCATGGTTATTGTGAGGCTTACTTAAGATAATGTGTGTCAAATGCTTACTAAGTCTCTAGTTATGTAACAAGGGACACAAAAAGCTATTGACCTGACTTTTCCTAATGTGTGTTAATATTTCTTGACATTACCATACTCTACTATAGCATGTTTTTACTGGTCCCACTTAGCACTTTTTTTTCCCTGTCTTTCATGGTTAGCTAGGTTTTCCTCTGCATAAATGTTTTTATGCCCTTGATTATATTTTTCTCAACGGCAGTAACCCTGCTTTATACTACATGTTTCTCTCATCATCTAGAACAGTGCTTTGTATCACATTGATTACCTTCCTTTCCTTTCCCTAAATTTGTCATCCATGATGCTATGACTATATACTTTTCCCTCAGCTGTTCATTTCATTCTGAACCTATTTTTTAAATTCTTTTTTGCTCAGCTCTGAGCATCTCAATTACTCATTCAACAGATATGCATTGAGAGCCTACAATATGCTAGGCACAGTGCTGTGCTCTGAGGATACACCGATGAGCTAAAATCAATATATCCATGAAGACTCAATGATGAGTGATGTTGGGCATCTTTTCATGAGTCTGTTAGCCACCTGGATTTCTGCTTTGGAAAAGTGCCTATTGATGTCTTTTGCCCATTTCTTCACTGGAATATTTGTTTTTTGGGTGTTGAGTTTGGGAAGTTATTTGCAGATTTTGGATACTAACCTTTTATCTGATATGTCACTTGCAAATATCTTCTACCATTCTATCAGCTGCCTTTTAGTTTTGTTGATTGTTTCCTCCACTCTGCAGAAGATTTTTATCTCGATGAGGTCCCAATAGTTCATTTTTGTTTTTATTTCCCTTGCCTCCAGAGACATGTCAGGTAAGAAGTTGCTGCAGCTGAGGTCAAAGAAGTTGCTACCTATTTTCTTCTGTAGGATTTTGATGGTTTCCTGTCTGAAATTTAGGTATTTCATATACTTAAAATTTATTTTTGTGTATGGTGTAAGAGATTAGTCCAGGTTTATTATTTAGCATGTTGCTGTCCAGTTTTCCTAACACCATTTGCTGAAGAGACTGTCTTTTTTCCCATTGGATATTCTTTCCTGCTTTGTTGAAGATTAGTTGGCCATATATTTGTGGGTGCATTTCTGGGTTCTCTATTCTATTCGATTGATCTATGTGTCTGTTGTTTTGTGTGTCAATTCCATACTTTCTTGATGATTATAACTTTGTAACATGGCTTAATGTCCAGAACTGTAATGCTTCCAGCTTTGGTTTCCTTTTTCAACATTACTTTGGCTATTTGAGGTATTAAGTGGTTCCATACAAATTTTAGGATTGTTGGTTCTAGCTCTGTGAAGATGTTGGTGTTACTTTGATAGGTATTGGATTGCGTGTGTAGATTGCTTTGGGTAGTATTAACATTTTAACTATATTTGTTCTTCTAATCCATGAGCATGGAATGTTCCTCCATTTCTTTGTGTCTTCATCAGTTTCTTTCGCAAGCTTTCTATAGTTTTCAGCATACAGATTTTTTTACCTCTTTGGTTAGGTTTATTCCTAGGTATCTTAGGGTTTTTGGTGCAATTGTAAATGGGATCGATTCCTTGATAACTCTTTGTGTGGCTTCATTATTAGTGTATAGCAATGCAGCCAATTTCTCTGCATTGATCTTATATCCTATGACTTTGCTGAATTCATATATCAGCTCTAGCAATATTTTTTTGGTGAAGTCTTTGAGGTTTTCTGTGTAGAATATCATGTCATCTGTGAAGAGTGAAAGTTTGACGCCTTCCTTGCCAATTGGGATGCCTTTTAATTCTTATTGCTAAGGCTAGTACTTGAAGTATTATGTTAAACAACAGTGGTGAGTGTGGTATTCCTGATCTTAGGGGGAAAGCTCTGTTTTTCCCCATTGAAGATGATCATTAGCTGTGGGCCTTTCATATATGGCTTTTATGATGTTATGTTCCTTCTACCGTTACTTTCTTGAGGGTTCTTATCAAGAAAGGATGCTGTGGGAATACAAGCTGGTGCAGCCACTCTGGAAAACAGTATGGAGGTTACTCAAAAAACTAAAAATAGAACTACCCTATGACCCAGCAATTGGACTACTAGGCATTTATCCATAGGATACGGGTGTGCTGTTTTGAAGGGACACATGCACCCCCATGTTTATAGCAGCACTATAAACAATAGCCAAAGTATGGAAAGAGCCCAAATGTCCATCGATGGATGAATGGATAAAGAAGATGTGGTGTATGTATACAATGGAGTATTACTAGGCAATCAAAAAGAATGAAATCTTGCCATTTGCAACTACGTGGATGGAACTGGAGGGTATTATGCTAAGTGAAATTAGTCAGAAAAGACAAAAATCATATGACCTCATTCATATGAGGACTTTAAGAGACAAAAAAGATGAACATAAGGGAAGGGAAACAAAAATAATACAAAAACGGGGAGGGGGACAAAACATAAGAGACTATTAAATATGGAGAAAAACAGAGGGTTACTGTAGGGGTTGTGGGAGGTGCAATGGGCTAAATGGGTAAGGGGCACTAAGGTAGCTACTCCTGAAATCATTGTAGCACTATGTGCTAACTAATTTGCATGTAAATTTTAAAAAATAAAAAAAAATTATAAAAAAAGGAAGGATGCTGTATTTTGTCAAATGCTTTTTCTGCATCTATTGACAGGATCATATGGTTCTTACCAATTCTTCCATTAATGTGGTGTATCATGTTGATTGATGTGTGAATATTGAACTAGCCCTGCAGCCCAGATATAAATTCCACTTGATCATGGTGAATAATTCTTTTAATGTACATGTTTGTCAGAATGGCTAAAATCGACAAGTCAGGAAAGAACAGATGTTGGTGAGGATGTGGAGAAAGGGGAACCCTTGTGCATTGTTGGTAGGAATGCAAACTGGGGTAGTCACTGGGGAACATAGTATGGAGGTTCCTCAAAAAATTAAAAAGAGAGCTACCCTACAACCCAGCAGTTGCACTACTAGAAATTTATCCAAAGTATACAAAAATGCTGATTCAAAGGGACATATGCACCCCAATATTTGTAGCAACATTGTCAACAACAACCAAACTATGGAAAGAACCCAAATGTCCATTGACTGATGAATGCATAAAGATGTGGTGTATATATATATATGTATATATGTATACATGTATATATGTATATATGTGTGTGTATTATATGTATATGTGTATACACACACACACAAACACATCCGATGGAATACTACTTGACAATGAAAAAGAATGAAATCTTGCTATTTGCAACAATATGGATGCAACTATGCTAAGCAAAATAAGTCATTCAGAGAAAGGCAGATATCCTATGATTTCCCTCATACGTGGAATTTGAGAAACCACAGATGACCACAGGGGAAGGGGAAGAAAGATAAGATAAAAAGAGAGAGGGAGGAAAACCGTAAGAAGCTTTTAAATACAGAAAATAAATTGAGAGTTGCTGGAGGCGAGGAGTGGGTGAGGGGATGGGTTACATAAGTGATGGGCATTAGGGAGGACACTTTTTGGGATTAGCACTGGGTGTCATATGTAAGAGATGAATCACTGGATTCTACTTTTGAAGCCAAGACTACACTGTATGTTAACTAACTAACTAATAAATAAATAAATAATAAATAATAAATAATAAATAAAATAAATAAATAAATTCTCTGACTCACAGAATATACAGTCTAGTGGGGGAAAAATGGACATTTATTACATACTTAACATAAACAAAATCACATGGTTTCATGAGAAAAGTGACATATTATCAAATCCTACAAAGTTACATGCCATAATAAGTGACTATAGCAGGGAAATTTGAATGTGATATTTGATACCTGAAGAATGAATAAAAGTCATCTGGTTGAAAAAATGACGGAGGGGCATGGTGTGGGAGGGAATATGATGACTAAAATCAAGGGCAGAGCTGGGTTCTAAAGTTAGGTAAATGAACCTAGGGGTCAGCCAGGACAGGAAGTGACAAGTGACAGCCACTTTTTGACCACCTGCTTTACACGTATCCTCATGTTGCTTTCATTTTGCTTTCTTTTATTAAAACCTTAATAACTGGTATGCTAAAATGTTAATTGAAAATAGTTGAGAAGGCGCCTATTTTGGGAAATGAACAACCACACAATTGACTGCCTCCAACTAAAGTTAGGAGCAATAGAACTAAAGATCAGTGTAGCTGGACCTGAGAAAGCTGGTGGAACATTGCCAGTAAATGAGCTTGGAGAGGTACAAGGGACCAGATCATACTGGAAATTACATACCAGATTAAGAAGTTTATTCAATGGAAAACCACAGGGTAGTTTTAAGCAGGAGAGTTACCAAATCAGATTTGCAGTTTGAAGTATATTTTTCGCCATTATGAGGAGGTGGAGGACTTGTCTCAATGACATTTTTGTCACTTCATTTTGTGAGAACAGGATGTTGTTATATAATTAATGTTTGTTTTGATCTACCTCACACGGTAGTATTATCCCCCATTCAACTATATGCTACATTAATTAGGATTTGATTTGCTATGAGGAATGGAAGTGTCTGAAATAACAGCTTGAGTAAATAGAGGTTTGTTTTTCTCTCACATAAAGGAAACTGGACCCCAGATTTTTTGCTCAAACTCTTCCTTCTTAGAAAGGAAGTCCTGAGTCCCATCAAATGACTAATTCCATTTCAAAGTTCTAGGATCTTGGGGAGATAGGCAAACCTCTCTATTAGGGCTAGATATGGCTCCTTATGTTCTGGTGATCAATAAATTAAAAGACAAGTTGTCTGCCATAAACATATCCAACATAAAATAGTAGAGAAGGAACAGTATATTTTCAATAAAATCCCTGATTCAGAAATGAGGAGAAAGGGAAACATCTATCAGGCACTGACCCTAGAAATTCTAAATTCACTAGAAGGGAAATTCTAAGTTCCCTGGCAGGAACAGTATGAGATAAGTTATTTGATGAGCCATCTGGACACCTAGCTCTTTGGGAGGAATTAGCTTATCCATTATCTTCTATGGTTCTGGGTTTGCATCTGGGAAATTTTTTCATTTCCATTATCTTCCAAGGATACTTCTAATGGCAATGGGTAATAAACCCTTCTTGAGAGTTTTGGAACTGTTGCAAATCACTTAATGTTTCTGATGATTTGAGGGACCCAAGAATTGTACTTTGAAGGCTAGACAGTTACAGATTTGTATTTTCCAAAGATAGCTATAACAAATCTCCTATCTTACCAGTTCTTACAATGTGACCTGGCTATATCCCCATTAAGAAGTAGAGTCTATGTACCCTCTATGTGAACTTGGACCTTTCTAACTGCCTCAACAGATATGGAAGAATGGCACCATATTACTTCCAAAGCTAGGTCATAAAAGGTGATAGAGCTTCTACCTGACTCTCTAGGGTGTTTGTTCATTGGAAACTGTATTATGAGGAAGTCCACACCACAAGGAGAAGTCATTCCTAGTGTTCTGGTTCACAGACTTAGCTGAGCCAGCATCAACCACCAGACATGAAAATGAGGGAACTATTAAGATGACTCTAACACTAGTCACTGATTGCAATGCTAGTCACTGCATGAACTGCTAAACTGAGCATACACCTCCCAGAATTGTGAAGGATGGTGATGAGAAGGAGGATAAGAATGAGGATGATGATGATAATGATAGATTATTATTGTACTTTAACACCACTAAGGCTTTTTGTAGGCTTGGGAGGATGGTTTTGGCAATACATTTCTCCTAAAAACAAAACAAAAATGGGCTTTCACTTCACTATTAGTCAGTTCCATGTGTAAGTAACAGCAATCAAAATTTGTGAAAAAAACTGGTTTTTAAGATTGAAAAAAAAACACAGTTTTTAAGACTGTAATATTTCATTTATTGGTTTCTTTGATCTTCCCATACCCCCCTCTCTCATGTTAATGGTAACTACTTTGTGACTGTCTGACATAATGCATTTGGGGTGAAGGAAATGCTCTTAATACTGTCTTTGCCAGTATTTTCAGTCTTTGTATGGTAGGCATAAACATAATTTCCTGCTGGAGTTTTTACTAGTTGCCACCCCACGCCCAACCTCATTCAGAATGAGTTAGTGATGTTGTAAACTTTTTTGACCCAGCAGTATTCTAAATCATCAGATTCTCAATACACCTGGATTTCAGGCAATAGGCAGTGGGTACCTACCTCCCTTAGCATAGCTGAATTTCCTTCTGTCTTTGCTTACAGATTGGGTAGGTCTGGCCTGAGTTTAACTATTTCTTACAGATTATTGATGAAAGTGGGAAGAAGTCAACAATCACCAACCAACATTTTGAATTTTTTACATCATCTTCCCTAGAGTTATAGATTTATTAGGCATGTGATTTGCTTTAGTTGGATCAAGAATTTGGCCCAAAAGCTGTGCTGTCATGAAACAAGGGTCACTAGGTTTACTCTGCAAGAACTAGATCCTTGTCACTGGATGCCTGTCACAGACACTAAGTCATTACCTGGTTTTTTTGTTTTGTTTTTTTTGTTTTTGTTTGTTTTTAACTTGTGTCATTTGCAGCACCCACTTCCACGTATGTACATTCTGAATCACTTCGGGTTAAGTTCTACTATGACTAATAGATAAATCAAAGTAACACTGGCTTCCATGAGATAGAAGTATATTTTCATCTCACATGGAATATTCCAGAAGTAGGCAACCCAGTATTGGTATGGTAGTTGCCTGGTAATCTAGATCGAGATCTCTTGATCTTGTTGCTTCAATATTTTTAACTTGCTCCCTCATGATCCAAGAGAGCTGCTTGAGCTCTAGTCATTGTGCCCATTTTGTAGCCAGTAGTAAGGAGAAAGGGGGCAAAGAAAAGCATGGCTTAGAAGCTGTGCACAAAGCTTCCAATTATGTTCCATTTTCTAGCAATGAGTCACCTGGCTACACTTCACTGGAAGGTGGGAAATGTCTTTACTGTGGGTGGTCATATGTCCATTGTAGCCCTTTTTTTATATTATCTTTAAAATCATTTAGCTCTGTTTTATATTTTCTTTATACAGTTTTCTCATAAATTTAAGCTTTTACATGAACTGTGCTATGTGAAGAAGATATGACTGGGACTTAATCAGAAAGGAGGCATTTAGGGATGATATAGCTAAGAAAATAAAGCCTTGCATGTGTCCCTGGGACCTGGACTCCTAGGATTTCATTCACCCCTGGTAACTAAATCCCCCATACTGACCTTCATTAACCATTCTCACAGAAAGTACTGGTCCTCCCACAAGGATTTATTATTTGAGTTTTGGGGGAGGCAATTAAGAGTTTATAGTAAGATCTAAATTTGATTAGAACCCTAGTGGCCTTTTCTGTATTTCAGCTCAATAACTTGACCAATACCACCCCCCCACCCCATTTAACAAACTTTGTCAAATTGGATGCTAGAATAATCTTTCTTTGCTCAAATGAAAACTTTTTATCAACAGTAAATTTATAGGAGATAATGATTTTTCTCTCATTATATCTAACAGGAAGATTAATGAGGTATTCAGGTGATAAAAAGTCACCAAACTCATTCATTCACAAATGGTAACTGAGAACCTACATCATAGACACAGCACCAGCTGTTGGGGGATATGGTGGTAAACAAAAGTAGTTATGGTCTTTACTGTGGTAAGGCTGAATAATGACCTGCAAAAGTAGCTAAGTCCTAAGCCACGGAAACTGGCAGATGTGATGAAGTTAACAGGCTTGAACTGTGGAGATTATGCTAGCCTGTCTGGGTGGGCTCTAAATGCAATCACAAGTGTCCATATAAGGGGAAGGAAGAGGGGGGTTTGAGAGAAGAGGTAGGAGGCAATGGGATCATGGAAACAAGTGTAGAAAAATGATGTGATGCAGAGCCATGATCGAAAGAGAGAGGACAGCCTCCAGAAGGGAAAACGCAATGCAAACTGTTTTTCCTAGAGCCTCTAGAGGGAGCATGTCCCTATCAACACCTTGGTAGCCGCCCAGGGAAACTAATGGCTCACATCTGATCTCCAGACCTGTGGGAAAATAAATTTCTGTTGTAAACCACCAAGTTTGTGGTAATTTATTACAGCCACAGGAAACAAATACACTGCCTCCCACAAAGTTTATAATCTAGCGGGTTAAAAGGCAATTAGAATGACATATAAAATGATATATAATCAGAAACTTGAAAGAGCAATACAGGGTAATCTGGGTAAGACAGTGGGAAAGGGCAAAATCAGCTGAAAACACCAGGTTTTAAATAGTCATTATGTCTAGTTAAGATGCTTTTATGGAGGCAAAGGAGTGGGGGGAATGTGGTGGCAAGAAGTGAGGCTGAATGAACCACTGAGCAAGTGCTAGGTGATGAAGGCACAGGTCATGCTAAGGAGTTTGTGCTTCATTCTTACAGTCTGGGGAGCCATTTAAGAGTTTTGAGTAGAGAGGTGGCATAATTAGGTCTGCATTTTAGAAAAATTTCTCAGGGTGTGGGGTAGGTTATGGGAAGTTCCTAACTACTCATTACTCTTTTCACGACCCTTTCTTAGACCTCATAGATTCACATATATTAGACATTTTGTATTATTTCATTTCATCTTTCATTTGCAAGGTTCTCTTGGTTTCACACATCTCTGCTTGTACAGATTTCCTTCCTTTCCTCCTGAACTCCAAACACATATGTCTACTCAATATTTCTACTTGGATAGTAATAGGTTTCTCAAATTTAGCATTCCAAAACTTATCTCCAGATCAGCTCCATAGTCCATTCTGAATCTCAATAAATGACAACTCCTTTTTAAAAATATAAGATCTTATTTTTTTAGAGCAGCTTTGAGTTTACAATAAAATTTAGAGGAAGGTGCAGAGATTCCCATATACTCCCTACCCCATTACATGCATAGTCTCCCCTATTAGCAACATCACTTACCAGAATCATACATTTTTTTTTAATCAAGAATAAATCTATATTGACATATCAAAATCCTCTAACTCTATAGTTTCGGAGTTCACTCTTGGTACTATATCTTCAGTGGTTTTGGAAGCTCATTTGACATTCACAACTTGGAACTAGGAACCATTCAGTTCTGCTGCCCTGTTCCTTTTTAGACAGAAGACAGGTGGGACACTGAAAGGCTAGTGGATAGGCAATGAACATCAGTACATCTAAACATATACCGAAGGAATAAGCTTACACCTATTTAAAATTGTGTTTACCCTGTATCCTAGAGCTTCCTGCCAGGTTTACTGTGCATGATGAGATACTTATCCCCTCATCCCTTAGGGAGCTGGGGTGAATGGAAACACTCAGCCAGGTGTCTCTGGAGGAAGCAGCCTTGTTTAGGGCTTTTCAGAGGGTAGCCAGGAGCAAACAGTCTGGTAGCACATTCCCCATGTATGCTGAGGATGGTGAAGGAGTTGAGGTACTCATCTGGCCTGGCTATTAGACTAGGGCACCACTACCTTTTCAGTGTCTCCTCCAGCAGGCTGCTGCAGAGCATTCTGTCCATTATACATGAGAAGTCGATGCACAGGCCAAGAATACAGGTAAACATCATGCCAGTTAGGGATGGGGATGAGACTGTGAGCTGAGTGGGGGTGCCTTGTGACTGCAGCTCTAGACAGGCATCTAGGAACTTTCTTGGCAAATACCACATACTTCTGTCTATTCCCCATGGATGGGTCTTGGTTGTGTCCTGCAGGGTTCTGTTTTAGTAATGCATGTGTTCTACAAATCAGGGCTTCGCCATTGTTTTGAAAGAGTTGAAATGAAAAGTTCAATTGGATTTTAAATCTCATGTTAATATAAGAAAGTGTGCAGTTACATTTGTCAATGGAAAAGCTCTTAAGCTCTTTAAATATAATTTCAATTGTTGTAAAGTTTTGAATAGTTGCATACAAGGATTCACATTTTTAAAAATCATCTAGTAAAATCATCTACATTAAAAAAATCATCTACTAATAAAGTTTCTCACTGATGGTACCCGTCAAAAATTTACAGAGATCATTGTTAAAATGTCTTCACCAGGAATTGAATAAAACCATTCAAACTATATAGTGTGCATATAACTTGTTAATTCCATTTTTATTTATTTTATTTTATTTTTTTCAATATATGAAGTTTATTGTCAAATTGGTTTCCATACAACACCCAGTGCTCATCCCAACAGGTGCCCTCCTCAATACCCATCACCCACCCTCCCCTCCCTCCCACCCACCATCAACCCTCAGTTTGTTCTCAGTTTTTAAGAGTCTCTTATGCTTTGGCTCTCTCTCACTCTAACCTCTCTTTTTTTTTTTTCTTCCCCTCCCCCATGGGTTTCTGTTAAGTTTCTCAGGATCCACATAAGAGTGAAACATATGGTATCTGTCTTTCTCTGTATGGCTTATTTCACTTAGCATAACACTCTCCAGTTCCATCCATGTTGCTACAAAGGGCCATATTTCATTCTTTCTCATTGCCACGTAGTACTCCATTGTGTATATAAACCACAATTTCTTTATCCATTCATCAGTTGATGGACATTTAGGCTCTTCCTTTTTTTTTTTTAAATTTTTTTAACATTTACTTATTATTGAGAGATGGAGAGACACAGAGCATGAGCGGGAAGGGGCAGAGAGAGGGGGAGACACAGAATCGGAAGCAGGCTCCAGGCTCTGAGCTGTCAGCACAGAGCCCAGTGTGGGGCTTGAACCCACAAACTGTGAGATTATGACCTGCACTGCAGCCGGTCGCTTAACCAACTGAGCCACCCAGGTGCCCCATAGGCTCTTTCCATAATTTGGCTATCGTTGAGAGTGCTGCTATAAACATTGGGGTACAAGTGCCCCTATGCATCAGTACTCCTGTATCCCTTGGATAAATTCCCAGCAGTGCTATTGCTGGGTCATAGGGTAGGTCTATTTTTAATTTTTTCAGGAACCTCCACACTGTTTTCCAGAGAAGCTGCACCAGTTTGCATTCCCACCAACAGTACAAGAGGGTTCCCATTTCTCCACATCCTCTCCAGCATCTATAGTCTCCTGATTTGTTCATTTTGGCCACTCTGACTGGCATGAGGTGATATCTGAGTGTGGTTTTGATTTGTATTTCCCTGATGAGGAGCGACGTTGAGCATCTTTTCATGTGCCTGTTGGCCATCCGGATGTCTTCTTTAGAGAAGTGTCTATTCATGTTTTCTGCCCATTTCTTCACTGAGTTATTTGTTTTTCATGTGTGGAGTTTGGTGAGCTCTTTATAGATTTTGGATACTAGCCCTTTGTCCGATATGCCATTTGTAAATATCTTTCCCATTCCGTTGGTTGCCTTTTAGTTTTGTTGGTTGTTTCCTTTGCTGTGCAGAAGCTTTTTATCTTCATAAGGTCCCAGTAGTTCATTTTTGCTTTTAATTCCCTTGCCTTTGGGGATGTGTCAAGTAAGAAATTGCTACGGCTGAGGTCAGAGAGGTCTTTGCCTGCTTTCTCCTCTAGGGTTTTGATGGTTTCCTGTCTCACATTCAGGTCCTTTATCCATTTTGAGTTTATTTTTGTGAATGGTGTGAGAAAGTGGTCTACTTTCATCCTTCCGCATGTTGCTGTCCAGTTCTCCCAGCACCAGTTGTTAAAGAGACTGTCTTTCTTCCATTGGATATTCTTTCCTGCTTTGTCAAAGATGAGTTGGCCATACGTTTGTGGGTCTAGTTCTGGGGTTTCTATTCTATTCCATTGGTCTATGTGTCTGTTTTTGTGCCAATACCATGCTGTCTTGATGATTATAGCTTTGTAGTAGAGGCTAAAGTCTGGGATTGTGATGCCTACTGCTTTGGTCTTCTTCAAAATTATTTTGACCATTTGGTTCCATATGAATTTTAGGATTGCTTGTTCTAGCTTTGAGAAGAATGCTGGTGCAATTTTGATTGGATTGGATTGAATGTGTAGATAGCTTTGGGTAGTATTGACATTTTGACAATATTTATTCTTCCAATCCATGAGCAGGGAATGTCTTTCCATTTCTTTATATCTTCTTCAATTACCTTCATATGCTTTCTATAGTTTTCAACATACAGATCTTTTACATCTTTGGTTAGATTTATTCCTAGGTATTTTATGCTTCTGGGTGCAATTGTGAATGGCATCAGTTTCTTTGTCTTTCTGTTGCTTCATTATTAGTGTATAAGAATGCAACTGATTTCTGTACATTGATTTTGTATCCTGCAACTTTCCTAAATTCATGTATCAGTTCTAGCAGACTTCTGGTAGAGTCTATCGGATTTTCCATGTATACTATCATGTCATCTGCAAAAAGTGAAAGCTTGACTTCATCTTTGCCAATTTTGATGCCTTTGATTTCCTTTTGTTGTCTGATTGCTGATGCTAGAACTTCCAACACTATGTTAAACAGCAGCGGTGAGAGTGGACATCCCTGTCGTGTCCCTGATCTCAGGGAAAAAGCTCTCAGTTTTTCCCCATTGAGGATGATGTTAGCTGTGGGCTTTTCATAAATGGCTTTTATGATGTTATTTAAGTATGTTCCTTCTATCCCGACTTTCTTGAGGGTTTTTATTAAGAAAGTTGCTGAATTTTGTCAAAGGCCTTTTCTGCATCAATTGACAGGATCATATGGTTCTTATCTTTTCTTTTATTAATGTGATGTATCACATTGATTTGCGAATGTTGAACCAGCCTGCATCCCAGGAATGAATCCCACTTGATCATGGTGAATAATTCTTTTTATATGCTGTTGCATTTGATTTGCTAGTATCTTATTGAGAATTTTTGCATCCATATTCATCAGGGATATTGGCCTGTAGTTCTCTTTTTTTCCTGGGTCTCTGTCTGGTTTAGGAATCAAAGTAATACTGGCTTCATAGAATGAGTCTGGAAGTTTTCCTTCCCTTTCTATTTTTTGGAATGGCTTGAGAAAGATAGGTATTATCTCTGCTTTAAACGTCTGGTAGAACTCCCCTGGGAAGCCATCTGGTCCTGGATTCTTATTTGTTGGGAGATTTTGGATGACTGATTCAATTTCTTCACTGGTTATGGGTCTGTTCAAGCTTTCTATTTCCTCCTGATTGAGTTTTGGAAGTATGTGGGTGTTTAGGAATTTGTCCATTTCTTCCAGGTTGTCCAGTTTGTTGGCATATAATTTTTCATAGTATTCCCTGATATTGCTTGTATCTCTGAGGGATTGGTTGTAATAATTCCATTTTCATTCATGATTTTATCTATTTGGGTCATCTCCCTTTTCTTTTTGAGAAGCCTGGCTAGAGGTTCATCGATTTTGTTTATTTTTTCAAAAAACCAACTCTTGGTTTCGTTGGTCTGCTCTACAGGTTTTTAAGATTCTATATTGTTTATTTCTGCTCTGATCTTTATTATTTCTCTTCTTCTGCTGGGTTTAGGCTGTCTTTGCTGTTCTGCTTCTATTTCCTTTAGGTGTGCTGTTAGATTTTGTATTTGTGATTTTTCTTGTTTCTTGAGACAGCCCTGGATTGCAATGTATTTTCCTCTCAGGACTGCCTTCGCTGAATCCCAAAGCTTTTGGATTATTGTATTTTCATCTTCATTTGTTTCCATATATTTTTTAATTTCTTTAATTGCCTGGTTGACCCATTCATTCTTTAGTAGGGTGTTCTTTAACCTCCATGCTCTTGGAGGTTTTCCAGACTTTTCCCTGTGGTTGATTTCAAGCTTTATAGCATTGTGGTCTGAAAGTATGCATGGTATGATTTCAATTCTTGTATACTTTTGAAGGGCTGTTTTGTGAGCCAGTATGTGATCTAACTTGGAGAATGTTCCAAGTGCACTTGAGAAGAAAGTATATTCTGTTGCTTTGGGATGCAGAGTTCTAAATGTATCTGTCAAGTCCATCTGATCCAATGTATCATTCAGGGCCCTTGTTTTTGTTGACTGTGTGTCTAGATGATCTATCCATTTCTGTAAGTGGAGTGTTAAAGTCCCCTGTAATTACCACATTCTTATCAATAAGGTTGCTTATGTTTGTGAGTAATTGTTTTATATATTTGGGGGCTCCCAAACAATTGTTTTTGAGTAATTGTTTTATATATTTGGGGGTTCCTGTATTCGGCGCATAGATATTTATAATTGTTAGCTCTTCCTGATGGATAGACCCTGTGATTATTATATAATGTCCTTCTTCATCTCTTGTTACAGCCTTTAAAGTCTAGTTTGTCTGACATAAGTATGGCTACTCCAGCTTTCTTTTGACTTCCAGTGGCATGATAAATAGTTCTCCATCCCCTCACTCTCAATCTAAAGGTGTCCTCAGGTCTAAAACGAGTCTCTTGTAGACAGCAAATAGATGGGTCTTGTTTTTTTTTTTACCCATTCTGATACCCTATGTCTTTTGGTTGGCGCATTTAGTCCGTTCACATTCAGTGTTATTATAGAAAGATATGGGTTTAGAGTCATTGTGATGTCCGTAGGTTTCATGCTTGTAGTGATGTCTCTGGTACTTTGTTTCACAGGATCTCTTGTAGGGCTGGTTTAGTGGTGACGAATTCCTTCAGTTTTTGTTTGTTTGGGAAGACCTTTCTCTCTCCTTCTATTCTAAATGACAGACTTGCTGGATAAAGGACTCTCGGCTGCATATTTTTCCTGTTCATCACATTGAAGATCTCCTGCCGTTCCTTTCTGGCCTGCCAAGTTTCAGTAGAGAGATCGGTCACGAGTCTTATAGGTCTCCCTTTATATGTTAGAGCACGTTTATCTCTAGCGCTTTCAGAATTTTCTCTTTATCCTTGTATTTTGCCAGTTTCACTATGCTATGTCGTGCAGAAGATCGATTCAAGTTCCGTCTGAAGGGAGTTCTCCGTGCCTCTTGGATTGAAATGCCTTTTTCCTTCCCCAGATCCGGGAAGTTCTCAGCTATTATTTCTTCAAGTACACCTTCAGCACCTTTCCCTCTCTCTTCCTCCTCTGGAATACCAATTATGCGTATATGATTTCTCTTTAGTGCATCACTTAGTTCTCTGATTTTCCCCTCATACTCCTGGATTTTTTATCTCTTTTTCTCAGCTTCTTATTTTTCCATAATTTTATCTTCTAGTTCACCTATTCTCTCCTCTGCCTCTTCAATCCGAACCGTAGTTTTCTCCATTTTATTTTGCAGCTCATTGATAGCGTTTTTTAGCTCCTCCTGGCTGTTCCTTAGTCCCTTGATCTCTGTAGCAAGAGATTCTCTGCTGTCCTTTATACTGTTTTCAAGCCCAGCGATTAATTTTATGACTATTATTCTAAATTCACTTTCTCTTATATTGTTTAAATCATTTTGATCAGTTCGTTAGCTGTTGTTATTTCCTGGACGTTTTTCTGAGGGGAATTCTTCCGTTTCGTCATTTTGGATAGTCCCTGGAGTGGTGCGGGACTGCGGGGCACTTCCCCTGTGCTGTCTTGAATAACTGGAGTTGGTGGGCGGGGCCATAGTCAGACCTGATGTCTGCCCCAGCCCACCGCTGGGGCCACAGTCAGACTGGCATGTGCCTTCTCTTCCCCTCCCCTAGGGGCAGGCTTCACTGTGGGGTGGTGTGGTCCATCTGGGCTACTTACACACTGCCAGGCTTGTGGTGCTGGGATCTGGCATATTAGCTGGGGTGGATCCGCGAGGTGCACAGGGGCGCGAGGGGCAGCTTCAGCTCGCTTTTCCTTCTGAGATCCGCTTCGGGAGAGGCCCTGCGGCACCGGGAGGGAGTCAGACCTGCTGGAGGGATGGATCCGCAGAAGCACAGCGTTGGGTGTTTGCCCGGTGCAAGCAAGTTCCCTGGCAGGAACTGGTTCCCTTTGGGATTTTGGCTGGGGGATGGGCGAGGGAGATGGCGCTGGCGAGGCCTTTGTTCCCTGCCAAGCTGAGCTCCGTGGTCCGGGGCTCAACAACTCTCCCTCCCGTTATCCGAGCAGAGCTGTTAGATTATTACCTTCCAGATGTCAAGTCCCGCTTGCTGTGGGAACACACTCCATCTGGCTCCTCTGCTTTTGCCAGCCAGACTCGGGGGCTCTGCTTGGCCGGTCGGCTGCCCCTCTGCCCCGGCTCCCTCCCGCCAGTCCTTGTAGCATGCACCACCTCTCCGCCCTTCCTACCCTCTTCCATGGTCCTCTGGTCTGTGCTTGGCTCTGGAGACTCCGTTCTGCTAGTCTTCCGGTGGTTTTCTGGGTTATTTAGGCAGGTATAGGTGGAATCTAAGTGATCAGCAGGACGCGTGGTGAGCCCAGCGTCCTCCTATGCCGCCATCTTCCCAGGATCAATTCCTTTTTTTAAAAAATGGTTAAAATGGCTTCATTAAAAACGTTTAAAGATTATAACTGAAATTTTATAAAAAATTCTATGTTTTATTTTTTAACTTTATTTTATTAACTCTGCATTTTATTTTTCTGACCTTAGTTATATAACAAAGAGGTAATGACTTTTTTTTAAAGGTTTATTTATTAGAGAGAGAGCAAGCGAGGGAGCATGAGGGAGGGGTAGAGAGGGAGGGATAGAGGGAGAATCGCAAGCAGGCTCTGTGCTGACAGTAGAGAGTCCTATACAGGGCTAGAACTGACGAACTGTGAGATCATAACCTGAGCGAAAGTCAGACACTTATCCAACTGAGCTGCCCAGGTGCCCCAAGAGTTAATCACTTTTTAACCAGGCCGCATGTAGAGATTCGTTAGTCTCCTTCACGTTATCTCAGTGTGCTATACAAGTATTAGCATTCTCTCAGTGTCCTTTAGCATGAAAACAGTTGGGCATCACTACACCATGCTCTCTGTTCCTTCTTTACTTGACCAGATATATCTCTCTGATGTCAGCAAGGAGCAACTCAACTCAACCTGTGAAAACTGACAGGGCAGTTGGCTCTGCCATCTCTAGGTAGGAGATGCTGCCAGGCAGGACAGACGAAGTCATTTTGACTCATTAAGTCTTTGCTTATTGATACCATTTACAGCCTGGCTATTGAAAAGCAGACACCTGGGGCGCCTGGGTGGCTCAGTCGGTTAAGCGTCCGACTTCAGCTCAGGTCATGATCTCGCGGTTTGTGGGTTCGAGCCCCACATCAGGCTCTGTGCTGACAGCTCAGAGCCTGGAGCCTGTTTCAGATTCTGTGTCTCCCTCTCTCTCTGGCCCTCCCCTGTTCATGCTCTGTCTCTGTCTCAAAAATCAATAAACGTTAAAAAAAAAAAAAGAAAAGCAGACACCATGCCCCTCAGATTCTCAAAACTCAATCGTATAAACCATCCCTTCAAAAAAATTCTAACCTAAATTGCAAACCTTTCCTTATATGATCTTGGTCATTGTCCTCTATATTAACTTACCCCTTTCCTTTTTTTTTTTCCACTTGTGATTATAATGCTATCAAAGCTGAATGCTTGATTCCTTTTTATCCTGCCTAATTCTCTATGGAATTACATCCATAATATCTATCATTTTTTTTAAAGTTGTGTTCTGAACTTGGTAATTACAATATAAAGAGAATCCAAAGCAAAAGATAGGCAAACAACTTAGCGTATAGCTACTAAATGTTTTTTCTTTTAAAAAAAAATGTTTATTTTTGAAAGACAGAAAGGAAGGAAGGAAGAAAGAAAAAGAATGTGAGCAGCGAAGGGACAGAGAGAGAGAGAGAGAGAGAGAGACAGACAGACAGTCCAAAGCAGACTCCAGGCTCTGAGCTGTCAGCACAGAGCCCGACATGGAGCTTGAACCCACGAACCGTGAGATCATGACCTGAGTGGAAGTCAGACATTTAACTGACTAAGCCACCCAGGAGTCCCTAAATGTTTTTTCAAATTCAAAGATAATCTCAATTATTCTTATGTGAGTATTGTTTTTGTTTGTTTGTTTTTTGTTTGTTTTTTTAAATCTACATAGACCTTGTTCTTCTACATCAGACTGATGTTCAGTTTCATAAAGTAGCCTGTCTCTAATTACACCTAAATGTTGGGCAAGATTAGAATATGTTCTCTCTTCTCATTACCCATGTCTAAAAGGGAAAGTCACTTTGTGAAATAGGTAATTTTATTTTATTTTTTTTTTTTTTGAGGAGCAGGTGAAAATTCACTGAAATGTGGGAGTGGCAACATAATTTTCTGTTATGTTATCTAGATAGCATTCGTAGCTAAACAATTTTTTGGATAAATTTTACTCACAAAGGAGACCATAGGTTGCTTTTCACATTTTCACAACCTAATAAGCCAGTGTTCCCCAATGCATTGCTAAGAGAGTGAGTACAAGACCCAATCCCTTTAGCCAGTGCCCTGTTATTTTTAAAAAATGTTTTTATTTATTTTTTGAGAGAGAGAGAAAGAGAGAATGAAAGCAGGGGAGGAGCAGAGAGAGGGGGAGACAGAATCTGAAGCAGGCTCCAGGCTCTGAGCTGTCAGTACAGAGCCCAATGTGTAGCTTGAACTCATGAACCACAAAAGATCTGACTCCTAATGGTTTGGCTTTCTTCCAACTGGTAGGAGTAGAGTTGACTTACAGAAAGCAATTAGACTGGAGGCACATTATATCAAATCTGAGGGTCACTTTCTCTCAACTGTTCTCTCACTGGGGTCTATGGACCATACTATCCCAATCACCAGGAAGCATGTTAAACACACAGATTTCCAAATCCCATTCCAGATTGAGTGAATGATACCCTTTGAGGGTGGGACTGGAGAATATGCCCTTTTAAAAGAACTTCAAGAGGATTCTTTTAAAAAAATCATCATTTTTCATTTTGAGATAATTTTAGATTGACATGCATTTGTAAGAAATAATAAAGAGACACCCTCTGTATTTTTTCCCAATTTCCCCTACTGGTAACATCTTGCAAAACAATATGGCCACTGGAATATTGACACTGATACAGTTGAGACACAGCACTTTGCCATCACCACAAGGATGCCTCAAATTGCCTTTTATAGCTACATGCACTTGGCTCCCAAACCATCCTTAACCTCTAGGATCCACTAACCTGTTTTCCCTTTTTACAACTTTATCATTTCAAGAATGTTGTGTAAAGAAACCACAAGCCACATACTATGTATGCTTTTGAGTTTGGATTTTTTAAAAAAATATTCAGTGTAATTATTTGAAGATTCATGCATGCCCTGCTATAACAAGAGTTTGTTTCTTTTTATTACTGGGAACTGTTCCATGGTATGGATGTACCACAATTTGTTTAATCATTCATCCATTGAAGGGTGTCTGGATTGTTTCCAGGTGTTAACTACTATGAATAAAGCTGCTATAAATATTAGTGTAAGATATTTGTGTGAACATAAATCTTCATTTCTCTGGAATGACTGCCTAGGAGTACAATCGCTGTGTAGTATGGTATTTGCAAGGACGGTTTTTTGTTTTTTTAATGAAACTACCCAACTTTGCCAGAGTGGTCATACCATTTTACATTCCCACCAGCAATGTATAAATGATACAATTTCTCTGCATCCTTGCCAACATAGGGCATTGTCATTTTTTACCTTAACCATTTGGAAAAGTGTGTAGTGACATGTCACTGTGATTTTCATTTGCATTTTTCTAATAGCTAGACGTTGGATTGCTTTTCTTGTGTCAATTTATTCATCTTTGGTGAAATATTTCTTCATGTCTTTTGCCCATTTTCTAACTAGATTTTTTATGACTTCATTATTATTTTTTAGAGCAGTTTAAGGTTTGCAGAAAAATTGAAGGAAAGACACAGAGATTTCCTCTAAATTCTCTCCTACAACACACCATAGCCTCCCCCATTATCAACATCCCTCATCAGGGTGTTATGTTTGTTAAAAATGATGAATCTACACTGACACATCATAATCATCCAACGTCTATAGTTTACTTTATTATTCACTCTTGGTATTGTATATTCTATGGATTTGGAAAAATATACAATGACATGTATCTATTATAATATTACAGAATATTTTTACTATTGTAAAAATCCTCTGTGCTTTCTACCTATTCACCTGGCCCCTTATCCCCCTACAACCAGCTACCACTGATCTTTTTACTGTCTACAGTTTTGCCTTTTTCACAGTGTTATATAGTTGGAATCATATAGTATATAGCCTTTTCAGATTGGCTTTTTTCAATTAGTAATAAGAATTTAAGGTAATAGCTCATTTTATTTTATTTTATTAGCACTGAACAGTGTTCCATTGTCCGGATGTATCTTAGTTTATTTATCCATTCACTTACTGAAGAATATCTTGTTTGTTTCCAACTTAGGACAATTATGAATAAGTTCCTATAAATATCTGTGTGCAAGTTTTTGTGTGGAAATACGTTTTTATCTCCTTGAGTAAATACCAAGGAGCACAATTGCTGGATCATATGATAAGAATATGTTTAGTTTTATAAGAAACCACCCAATTATCTTGCAAAGTGGCTGTACCTTTTTGCATTCCCACAAGCAAGGTAAGAGAGTTTCTGTTGCTTCATATCCTCACCAGCATTTGCTGTTGGCAGCATTCCAGATTTTGGCTTTTCTAATAGATGTGTAATTGTATCTCGTTGTTGTCTTTAATTTGTGTTTCCCTAATGATATATGATGTAGAGCATGTTTTCGTATGCTTATTTGAATGTATATATCTTCCTTAGACATATTTGGATTATTCTTTTCCTGTTGAATTTTGAAAGTTCTTTATATATTTTCTATAGTAGTCTTTTGGTTGTGATTTGCACATATTTTCTCCCAGGCTGTACCTTGCTTTTTCATCCTCTTTCTAGGGTCTTTCACAGAGCAAATGTCTTTAATTTTGATGAAGTTAAAAATTTTCAACTTGTTCTTACATTGATCTTGCTTTTGGCATTAAATTTAATAACTCTGGTTGGCACTACATCGTTAACATTTTCTTCTATGTTTTCCCCTAATTTTTGAATTACTATTTGGTATGAAGGGAAAGACGTAGGTTAAGATATTTTTGGGGAAGTGAGACCTGCGTATGCATCATTTGTGGAAAAGACTATTGCTCAATTGAACTGCTTTTAAACTTTTATCAATCAGTTGAATATATTTGCATGGGTTTGTTTCTGGGTTTTCTATTTTATTCTAATAATTTATGTCTATCCCTCTGTCTATAATTTATGTCTATAATTTCTTCCATTTTAGTCTCTTTCAAAATTGTTTTAGTACTCCAAATTTGTTGGCCTTGTTTTCTAAATTTAGTCCGTATCTACAAAAATAACTTCCTGGGATTTTGATAGGAATTACTTTAAATTTATATATTATTTCAAATAAAATTGTCATCTTTACTGTTCCAAGTCTTTCAATACATGAACACATAATGTCTTTCTATTTGTTTACATATTTATTGAGTTCCTTCATTAGCATTTAGTAGTTTTCAGTGTGCAGGACTGTATGTGTTTAGTTAGATCTATAAAGTTATTTTTTTCAGTGATTGTGAGTGGTAGTGAATTGTTAATTTTATTGTCTAGATGTTCATTGCTGGTATATAGACATGCTATTGAATTTTGTATGTTGATCTTGTATCCTGTGATCTTACTGAGCTTATTTGTTCTAAGATTTTGTAGATTTCTTAATATTTTCTATATAGACAATCATGTCATCTTCAAATAGGCACAGTTTTATTTCTTCCCTTCTAATCGGTTTGCCTTCATCTTTTATTTCCTTAATTCAGTGTCTAGAACTTCCAGTATTATGGTGAGGAAGAGTCATGACAGTGGACATCCTTACCTTGTTCCCCATTTGGGAGAAAGCATTTAGTACTAAAATTAAGTATAAGGTTTATTAAAGAATTTTTTGTACATGCTCTTTATCAAGTTGAAGTTCCCTTTTATTCTTATTTCTTTGATGGCTTTTGTGACTATTTTTTATTTGACTTCTTTCTTTTTTTTAAAACATAATTTATTTTCAAATCGGTTTCCACACAACACCCAGTGTTCATCCTAACAAGTGCTCATCACCCACTTTCAGTGGGCACTTTCAGTGCCCATCACCCACTTTCCCCTCTCCCCCACCCCCCATCAACCCTCAGTTTGTTCTTATATTTAAGAGTCTCTTATGGTTTGCCTCCTCCCTCTGTAACTTTTTCCCCCCTTCCCCTCTACCATGGTCTTGTGTTAAGTTTTTCAAGATCCACATATGAGTGGACATATGGTATCTCTCTTTTTCTGACTGACTTATATCACTTAGCATAATACTCTCCAGTTCCAGCCACGTTGCTGCAAATGGCCAGATTTCATTCTTTATCATTGCCAGGTAGTATTCCATTGTATATATAAACCACATCTTCTTGACCCACTTGTCAGTTGATGGACAATTAGGCTCTTTCCATAATTTGGTTATTGTTGATAGCATTGCTATAAACATTGGGGTACAAGTGCCCCTATGTATCAGCACTCCTGTATCCCTTGGGTAAATTCCTAGAAGTGCTATTGCTGGGTCATAGGTAGTTCTATTTTTAATTTTTTGAGGAACCTCCACAGTGTTTTCCAGAGAAGCTGCACCAGTTTGCATTCCCACCAACAGTGCAAGAGGGTTCCCATTTCTCCATATCCTGTCCAGCATCTATAGTCTCCTGATTTGTTCATTTTAGCCACTCTGACTGGCATGAGGTAGTATCTCAGTGTGGTTTTGATTTGTATTTCCCTGATGAGGAGCGACATTGAGCATCATTTCACGTGTCTGTTGGCCATGTGGATGTCTTCTTTGGAATAGTGTCTATTCATGTCTTCTGCCCAATTTTTTTCACTGGATTATTTCTGTTTCGGGTGTGGAATTTGGTGAGTTCTTTATAGGTTTTGGATACTAGCCCTTTATCCAATATGTCATTTACAAATACTTTTCCCATCCTGTTGGTTGCCTTTTAATTTTGTTGATTGTTTCCTTTTCAGTGCAGAAGCTTTTTATCTTGATGAGGTCCCAATAGTTCATTTTTGCTTTTCATTCCCTTGCCTTTAAAGATATGTCAAATAAGGAATTGCTGCAGCTGAGGTCAAAGAGGTTTTTTCCTGCTTTCTCCTCTAGGATTTTGATGGTTTCCTGTTACATATTCAGGTCCTTTATCCATTTTGAGTTTATTTTTGTGTATGCTGTAAAAAAGTGGTCTAGTTTCATTCTTCTGCATGTTGCTATCCAGTTCTCCCAGCACCATTTACTAAACAGACTGTCTTTTTTCCATTGGATACTCTTTCCTGCTTTGTCAAATATTAGTTGATCCTACATTTGTGGGTCCAATTCTGGGTTCTCTATTCTATTCCATTGGTCTATGTGTCTGTATTTGTGCCAAGACCATACTCTTTTGATTATCACAGCTTTGTAGTAGAGGCTAAAGTCTACTATTGTGATGCCTCCTGCTTTGGTTTTCTTTTTCAACATTACTTTGGTGATTTGGGGTCTTAGGTGGTTACATACAAACTTTAGGATTGATTTGTTCTTGCTTTGATAAGAATGCTGGTGCAATTTTGATTGGGATTGCATTGAATGTGTAGATTGCTTTGGGTAGTATTGACATTTTAACAATATTTATTCTTCCATGAGCATGGAATGTTTTTCCATTTCTTTGGGTTTTCTTCAATTTCCTTCATAAGCTTTCTATAGTTTTCAGCATACAGAACTTTAACATCTTTGGCTAGGTTTATTCCTAGGTATTTTATGGTTCTTGGTGCAATTGTGAATGGGATCACTTTGTTTTAAAAAAAATTTTTTTTAATGTGTATTTATTTTTGAGACAGAGACAGAGCATAAACGGGGGAGGGTCAGAGAGTGAAGGAGACACAGAATCTGAAACAGGCTCCAGGCTCTGACCTGTCAGCACAGAGCCCGACATGGGGCTCGAACTCAGACCATGAGATCATGACCTGAGCTAAAGTAGGATGCCTAACTTACTGAGCTACCCAGGTAACCCGGGATCAGTTTCTTTACTTCTCTCTCTGCTGCTTCATTATTGGTGTATAAAAATGAAACCAATTTCTGTACATTGGTATTGTACCTTGTGACTTTGCTGAATTCATGTATCAGTTCTAACAGGTTTCTGGTGGAGTCTGTTGGGTTTTCCATGTAGAGTATCATGCCCTCTGTGAAAAGTGAAAGTTTGACTTGATCTTTGCCAATTTTGATGCCTTTGATTTCATTTTGATGTCTGATTGTTGATGCTAGGATTTCCAACACTGTTAAACAACAGCGGTGAAAAGGAACATCCCTGTTGTGTTCCTGACCTCGGGGGAAGGCTCTCACTTTTTCCCCACTGAGGATGATATTAGCTGTGGGCTTTTCATAAATAACTTTTATGATGCTTAAGTATGTTCCTTCTATCACGACCTACTTGAGGGTTATTATTAAGAAAGGATTATTAAGAAAGGATGCTGAATTTTGAAATGCTTTTTTTGCATCGATTTACAGGATCATGTAATTCCTATTTTTCCTTTTATTAATGTGATGTATCACACTGATTGATTTGTGAATGTTGAACCAGCCCTGTAGCCCAGGTATGAATCCCACTTGATCATGGTGAATGATTATTTTTATAAGCTGTTGAATTCAATTTGCTAGTATCTTGTTGAGAATTTTTGCATCCATATTCACCAGGGATATTGGCCTGCAGTTCTCTTTTTTTGCTGGGTCTGTGTCTGGTTTGGGAATCAATGTAATTCTGGCTTCATAGAAAGAGCCTGAAAGTTTTCCTTCAATTTCTAATTTTTGGAACAGCTTGAAAAGGATAGGTATTAACTATGCTTTAAATGTCTGGTAGAATTCCCCAGGGAGGCCATCTGTTCCAGGACTCTTATTTGTTGGGAGATTTTTGATAACTGATTGAATTTTTTCACTAGTTATGGGTCTGTTCAAATTTTCTATTTCTTCCCATTTGAGGTTTGGTAGTGTGTGGGTGTTGAGGAACTCTCCCATTTCTTCCAGGTTGTCCAGTTTGTTGGCATATAACTTTTCATAGTATTCCCTGATAATTGCTTATATTTGTGAGGGATAGGTTGTAGTAAATCCATTTTCATTCATGATTTTATCTGTTTGGGTCCTCTCTCTTTTCTTTTTGAGAAGCCTGGCTAGAGGTTTATCAATTTTGTTTATTTTTTTCAAAAAACCAATTCTTGGTTTCATTGATCTTTTCTACTTTTTTTTTTTTTTTTGGATTCTATGTTGATTTCTGCTCTGATCTTTATTATATCTTTCCTTCTGCTGGGTGGGTTTGTGGTGTCTTTGTTGTTTTGCTTCTTGTTCTTTTAGCTGTGCTGTTAGATTTTGTATTTGGGATTTTTTTTTATCTTGAGACAGGCCTGGATTGCAATGTATTTTCCTGTTAGGACTGCCTTTGCATGTTCCATGTGCACTCGAGAAGAAAGTATATTCAGCTGCTTTGGGATGCAGAGTTGTGAATATATCTCTCAAGTCCATCTGCTCCAATGTATCATTCAGGGCCATTGTTTCTTTATTGATTTCTTTTTTGTTTGGATGACGTGTCCATTGTTGTAAGTGTGGTATTAAAGTCCTCTGCAATTACCACATTCTTATTGATAAGGTTGCTTATGTTTGTGATTAATTGTTGTATATATTTGGGTGCTGCTGAATTTGGTGTATAGACCTTTATAATTGTTAGCTCTTCCTGATGGATAGACCCTGTGATTATTATATAATGCTCTTCTTCATCTCTTGTTACATCCTTTGATTTAAAAAATTTTTTTTCAGCATTTATTTATTTTTGGGACAGAGAGAGACAGAGCATGAACAGGGGAGGGGCAGAGAGAGAGGGAGACACAGAATCAGAAACAGGCTCCAGGCTCTGAGCCATCAGCCCAGAGCCTGATGCGGGGCTCGAACTCACGGACCGCGAGATCGTGACATGGCTGAAGTCGGACGCTTAACCGACTGCGCCACCCAGGCGCCCCATAAAGTCTAGTTTGTTTGTTATAAGTATGGCTACTCCAGCTTTCTTTTGACTTCCAGTAGCATGATAGATAGTTGTCCATCCCCTCACTTTCAATCTGAAGGTGTCCTCAGGTCTAAAATGAGTCTCTTGTAGACAGCAAATAGTTGGGTCTTTTTTTTTTTTTTTAAATCCATTCTGATACCCTATGTCTTTTGACTGGAGCATTTAGTCCATGTACATTCAGTGTTATTATTGAAAGATATGGGTTCAGAGTCATTGTGTTATCTGTAGGTTTCATGCTTGTACTGATGTCTCTGGTCCTTTGTGGTCCTTGCAAAATTTCACGCACACAGTCCCCCTTAGGATGTCTTGTATGGCTTGTTCAGTGGTGATGAATTCCTTCAGTTTTTGTTTGGGAAAACCTTTATCTCTCCTTCTATTCTGAATGACAGGCTTTCTGGATAAAGGATTCTTGGCTGCATATTTTTCCTGTTCATCACATGGAAGATTTCCTGCCATTCCTTTCTGGCCTGCCAAGTTTCAGTAGATAGTCTGCTACTACCCTTAAGTGTCTACATTTGTCTGTTAAGGCCCGTTTATCCCTAGCTGCTTTCAGAATTCTCTCTTTATTTGTTGCCAGTTTCACTATGATATGTGGTGCAGAAGATCAATTCATGTTACATCTGAAAGGACTTCTCTGTGCCTTTTGGATTTCAATGCCTGTTTGCTTTCTCAGATTGGGGAAGTTCTCAGCTACAATTTGTTCAAGTACACCTTCAGCCCCTTTCTCTACATCTTCTTCTGGAATTCCTATGATACGGATATTGTTTTGCTTGATTGCATCCCTTAGTTCTCTAATTCTCCCCTCGTGGCCCAGAATTTTTATTATCTCTTTTTGTCTTAGCTTCCTCTTTTCCATAATTTTATCTTCTAATTCACCTATTTTCCCCCTCTCCCTCTTCAATCCTTGCTGTGGCCGCCTCCATTTTATTTTCACCTCATTTATAGCATTTTTTAATTCATCATGGCTATATTTTAGTCCCTTAATCTCTGCAGCAATAGTTTCTCTGCTGTCTTCTATGCTTTTTTCAAGCCTGGAGATTAATTTTATGACTTTTATTCTAAATTATTGTTCAGTTATATTGCTCGTATCTGTTTTCCTCAATTCTTTAGCTGTCACTTCTTCCGGGAATGTATTTTGAGGAGAATTCTTCTGTTTCATCATTTTGGCTAGTTTTCTGTCCCTTATGAGTTTTTAAAGCTTGTTACATGCTCTGCACCTGCGACACTGCTTTATCAAAGGGGGTCATACACCGTCCAGGGCCTGGCCTTTCAGGAGGTGTTTATTGGAGAGTGTTACTTGTTCTCTGTTGTTATGACTTTGGTTATTTTATGTCTCTACCCATAGTGATGTTTTGGACCTTCCACCAGGTGTGCTTTTATTTTTCCTTGAAGTAGACCTGGAAAGGAAAACAGACCAACAGGAAACAAGAACACGCAAACACACAAACAAAAACCAAACAAACAAAAATAAAAAAAACTAAAATCAATCCAAAAACAAAAAACCCGAAACACCAGTTACAAGTCAAGAACAGGGTGGAGATGATGCTGATGGAAGAGCACATAAAAAGTGAGAGATGGGTGGGGAAAAAAGAAAAAATAAACATTGACCAGGCAGAGAGACTAAAAGGCTTAACCCAGAGAAAGAGAGAAAGGAAAATAAGGAAGGAGGTGAGAAAAAGAAATGAAGATAAATTTACCCAAAGAAACTATATGGCTTGATTATTCCAGAGAGACAGAAAGGAAAGTAAAAGAGGTGTAGACCATGTATCAAGAGACTGGATTAAATATGTCTGTTTAAACAAGCCAATAACCAGAGTAACCAGCCTAGAGGAGGGAAGAGATAAGAAGGAGCAATGCGGGGGAAAATATATCTATATAACAAGAATTGTCCTACAATTAATCCAGGCAATGTAGTAGTGCTGGTCTTGAGGAGGGGTCCGTCTGGTTCTACAGGGTCTATCCTGCTCCAGTAGATACAGTTACCTGGCAGGGAGGAATGTGGTTTGGTGTAGGCTGTTCCCGCCTCCACTGTGGCCCCGCCCTGAGAACCAATCCCTGAAGCCCCACCTTGGTCATGGTGGGGAGAAAAATGGCAACCCCCCAGTCTGTTCTCTACATCCTGGTGTCCCAAATCACACATCCTGGTGTCCCAAATCACTCCTTTGGAGCTGTCCTCACTATGTAGTGGGCACAGATGAGACTCCTGTGCTCCAGCGTTTGGCTGGGATTTAAACTCCCACTCTGTGTGCCAGGGTACTGGGGAAGTGCCTCTCCACGCCACCCGATATGTCATCACAGCTGGTTTTGTCCTGTGCTGCAGCGCTTCGGGTAGGTGACCGGTTTCTCCTGCTGCAGACGGCACCCCTGACCTACCACTGAACCCAGAGTGGCTCCCCTCCTCCCCAGGTGCTGGAAGAGGGCAGCTGGCCCCAGTCTGAAGATGGGATCTGCGGTTAGAGATCCTCTAACCTGCAGTTAGAGATGGGATCCTTCTGTGTCCAGGTCCGAGGTTTTTTCTCTTGTCCAGATACAATCTCACACTTCCCCAGCCATTCTTTCTCTTCCCTTTATCTCTTGGCAGAAGGGGATCCCTCCCCTCCATGCCTACACAGCCTGTTTTATCTCCCCCAGTTCACAATCACCCATGTATGGCCATCAGGTTCTGCGGTTTCTTCCTGGTAGACTCAGTCTCTTTTCCTCCCAGACTCTTGGGGTTCAAAGTCCTTTGGCTTCAGCCCTTCCTTATTTGTGAGACGTGGGAAGTACAGATCCCCCTACTTCTCCACCATGTTAGCCCCAAAGAGAGCTTTTATTACTAATGGGTGTTGAGTTTTTCCAAATGTTTTATTCATTTTAAAAATTGAGATATAATTGACATATAACATTGTATTCAAATGCTTATTCTTCATTGATGGATAGGATCACTGTGATTTTCCTTCTTTAGCCTGTTTAAATATTACCTTAAAAATTTTTTTTTAAGTTCATTTATTTTGAGAGAAAGAGAGAGAGAGAGCATGAGCGGGGGTGGGCAGAGAGAGAGAGAGTCCCATGTAGGGCTCAATCCCATGAATCACAAGATCATGACCTGAGCTCAAATGCTCAACTGAGTCACCCAGGCACCCATAAGTGTTAGATTATATTGATTTGTTTTCAAATAATGAATCAGCCTTGCATCCCCCACTTGGTCTAGGTGTTTAATTCTTATTATATTTTGTTGCCTTCTATTTGCTAATATTATGTTAAGGTTTTTTTCATTTATATCTATAAGAGATACTGGTCTGTAGTTCCTTCCTTCCTTCCTTCCTTCCTTCCTCCCTCCCTCCCTCCCTCCCTCCTTCTTCCTTCCTTCCTTCCTTCCTTCCTTCCTTCCTTCCTTCCTTCCTTCCTCTCTTTCTCTCTCTTTTTATTTTTCTTTCTTTCTTCCCTCCCCTTCCATCCATTTCACCTTTTATTCCCCTCTCTACCCTTTCTTTCTTTGATAATCTCTTTATCTTGTATTGGTATAAGGGTAATACTCACTTCCTAGGGTGAATTGGGAAGTGTTACCTTCTCTTCTGTTACTTGGAAGAGGTTATGTAGAATTGTTAATTTTTCTGTGAACATTTGGTAGAATTCTCCAGTGAAAACATCTAGTCCTGGAGATTTCTTTTTTGTGAGTATTTGAATAATGAATGCAATTTCCTTAGAAATTACAGGGCTAGTCAAATGATCTCTTTCATATTAGGTATGTTGTGGTACTTTGTATTTTTAAAGAAATTGGTCCATTTTATTTAAGTTGCCAAATGTATATGTATAGATTTGTTTGTAGTATTTCCTTAGACATTCTTTTTGATGTCTTAAAGGTCTAAAGTGATATTCCCTGTTTCATTCCTCACATTTGTAATGTGTATCTTCATTTTTATTTGTCAGTCAGTCTTTCTACAGAGGTTTATCAACTTTATTGAAAAATTTCAAGGAGCCAACTCTTTGTTTCATTAATTTTCTCTATTTTTCTTTTTAAAATTTCATTGCTTTCTACTCTTTATCATTACCTTCTTCCTGCTTGCTCTGCATTTATTTCCTTTTTCTTCTACATCCTTAAAGAAGGAGTTTTGATTATTGATATGAGACTTGTTTCACTTAATAATTGAGGCATTTAGTTTATAAATTTGACTTTCACTACTGCTTTAATTAATGGTTCCCCACACACATGCACCCACTGTGTACAGCAGCACTATCAACAATAGCCAAAGTATGGAAAGAGCCCAAATGTCCATTGATGGATGAATGGATAAAGAAGATGTTGTATGTATGTATGTGTGTGTGTGTGTGTGTGTGTGTGTGTGTGGAGTATTACTAGGCAATCAAAAAGAATGAAATCTTGCTATTTGCAACTACGTGCATGGAACTAGAGGATATTATGCTAAGTGAAATGAGTCAGAGAAAGACAAAAATCCTATGACTTCACTCATATGAGGACTTTAAGAGACAAAACAGATGATCATAAGGGAAGGGAAACAAAAATAATATAAAAACAGGGAGGGAGACAAAACAGAAGAGACTCATAAATATGGAGAACAAACTGAGGGTTACTGGAGGGGTTGTGGGAGGGGTGATGGGCTAAATGGGTAAGGGGCACTAAGGTATCTACTCCTGAAATCATTGTTGCATTATATAACTAATTTGGATATAAATTTTAAAAAATAAAAAATAAAATAAAAAAATAAAAAAATTAAAAATTAATGGTGTCCCACAAACTTTGGTATTTTATATTTTCATTAAATTCAATGTATATTTTTAATTACTTTGAGAAAAATAATAAAAAAGTCATGTATTTTTTATAGATGAATTTATTAGTTTCTTGTCTTTCTGGTAGTAGTTTCTAACTTGATTTCATTGTGGTCAGAGAGTATACTTTATATGGTTTCAACCCTTTTATATTTGCTGAAGGTTGCCTAGTGGCAGAGTATATGGCCAGTCTTGGGCTATGGTCACTGAAAAAATAGTGTGTATCTTGTTTTTGTTGGGCGGAATGTTCTGTAAATGTTCATTAGTTACTATTGGTTGATGGTGTTACTGAGGTTTTCCGTATCCTTGCAAATGTTATGTCTAGTTACTTTTTCACTGTTGAGTTATGGTGTTGACATCTCCCACTATAATTGTGAATTTATTTTTTTTTCTTTTCGGTTCTACTAGTTTTTGCTTCACATATTTCATAGCTTTATTCTTTGTGTATATATGTCTTCTTGGTGGATTGGTACTTTGGTCATTATATAATGTCACTCTATCTTTGGTAATTTTCTTTTCTCTTGTCTACTTTATTTGATACTAATGTAGACACTTGTGCTTTATTTTGATTAATGGTTTCATTGTACCTCTTTTTACATTTGTTTTTCTACTCAAAATTTTCCTATCTACATATATTTAAAGTGAATTTCTACAGAAATATACAGCAATTCACAGAGATGCACAACATAGAGTCATGTTTTAAATCCACTCTGTCAATTTCTGTATTTTAATTTGTATATTTAGATCATTTACATTTAATATAATTATTCATGTGTTAGGTTTTATATCTGCTATTTTAATTTTTGTTTTCTCTTTATTCTTTATTATTTCTTCCTTTCTCATTTTCCATGACTTCATGTAGTTATACGAACCTTTTTTAGAATTCCATTTTTATTTATCTGTAGTATTTTTGAGTATATCTCTTTATAGAGGTCTTGGAGTGGTTGCTTTAGGTTTAAGGTTATGTAAACATAGGTTGTCAGAGTCTACTAGTGTTATTATTTTACCAGTTCTAGTGCAGTATCAAAACCTTACATTCCTTTACATCCTTTAGCCTCATTGTTTATAACAATCTGAAAAAACAGTAACATACATTAAGAACCACATCAGACAGTGTTATAGTTCGTGTTTCATCTGTCAAACATAACTTAGAACTTTAGAAGAGAAGAAATGTCTATTATACATAGCCATAATTTTGCTTGTCACATTCTTTATTTCTTCTTGATTGTTTTAGTTTCCTATTGCTGTTACAATAAATCATCATGGATGTACCGAAAGAAAACAACACAAATTTATTAACTTATAGTTCTGGAGGCCATAAGTTTGAGATCAATTTCACTGAGCTAAAAAATAAGGTATTAATAAGGCTGCATTTTTTTCTGGAATCTCTTAGGGAAAATGTTTCCTTCAGTTTTCTAGCTTTGAGAGATGGCTTGCTTTTCCTGGTTTATGACCCATTTCTTAATGGGAATTATTTGTTTTCCAGCCTCCATATCCAAATGATTAATGTCTTCCCATATCCAAAATACATTCATCCAATGCAAATATACTCAAAAGTCTCAACCCATGACATCATCCATTCAAATTCCACAGTGTCATATAAATTTCATTAGCTCAAAGTCCCCAGACTTTATCATTTATCTCAATTAGGTATAGGTGAGACTCTAAGTGTTATGCATTGGCATAACTATACATTCTGTGAAACTAGAAAGCAAGTTATCTGTATACAAAATACAATGGAGGCACAAGTACATAATACCAATTATAAAAACGCCCAATAAAAGGGAGAAAATGGAAGGAAAAAAGGAGTCATCAGCCAAAGTAATTTTAAAATTCAGAAGGGCAAACTCCGTTAGGTTTCAAGGCCTGACAATTATGCTATATGGCTCCCACCTCTGCCCTCTGGGACGTTGTTCTCTCTATATACAGATAATCCAAGATTCCTTCTTTTTTGCTTTCTGTTTGAGAAATTCTTTTAGCCATTCTATTAGGGTATGTCTACTGTCAATAAATTTTCTTGGTTTTCATTTATTGGAGAATGTCTTGATTTCCCCTTCATTTCTAAAGGAAGTGTTTTTGCTGGATATGAAATTTTAAATGGACAGTTACTTTCTTTCAGTACTTGAAAAATGCTGTGCCACTTCCTTCCAGCCTCCATAGTTTGATAGGAAATCTGCTGAAAATATAATCTTTCCCTTTCCCTTTCTCTGACCTAATGATTTCCCTTATGGGTGGAATTAGGTTTCTCACACCTTTCAAGGTTTTTTTCTTTGTCTTTAGTTTTCAGAAGTTTTGCTATTACATGTCTTGGTATGAAATGCTCAAACTTTATCACGTTTGGTGTTTACTTTCCTGGATTGGTCTTCTGCATCTGTAGGCTGATGTCTTTTGGCAAATTTGAGTTTTCTGTTGTTACTTCTTCAATCAGTTTTTCAATCCTGCATTTTTCTCTCTTTATCTGCTACTTGGTTGAATGAATGCAGAGATATTTTGGCATAATCTCATAGGTCCCCAAGGCTTCTCTCAGTCGATTTTTTTTCTCCATTCAGAATGAGTAATTTTATTAATCTACCTTCTAGTTTATTCTTTCCTCTGGCCTCTCCCTTCTGCTGTTGAGCCTATCCACTTTATATCTTCTGTTTCTTTGTTGTAATTTTCTATTTCTATGCTGAGACTTTAAATATATTTCACAATTATTCATTTTTATAATGGCTGCTTTAAACTATGTTTCAGATAATTTAACTTCTCTTTTACCTTGATGTTAGCATCCGTTCATTGTCTTTCTTGTTTGTTTCTTTGTTTCATTCAGTTTGATACCTTCTTGGTGTGATAGTGATTTTCAATTAAAACCTGTATTTTTTAGGTATTTTATTTTGAGGATCTAGATTTTATATACACCTGTCTTGTTTGCCTGTTTCTCACACTTTCTTGTTCCAACAGGAAAAGTACGTGCATTGTCTCATTATTGCCAGGCAAGGTAGAAGTTTGGGTTCCCATTGGTACCCATCTTAGGGGACTTTTTATTACTTCTGGGTTGAAGTAGGATTCTGCTTATTCATGTGATTGTCACTGACACTGCAGGAAGAGGAGTCATCTTACTGTTTGGAAGGGATGAAAGTCTTGGCTTTCCCTTCAGCTTCCTATGACATGACCATGAAGGAGGTGGAGGGATTGGTGATGGTTGGAATGCCTTGTTATAGCCTGATGAAGGTAGAAGTCTAAGGTCTTCCTAGACTATCTCACTGTCCCAATGAGTTTGGTAGGCATTTCTCTTCCCAGCCTCACAAGGGATGGAGTCTAGGCTACTCACCTAGTCTCTAGTGGTGGTGGTGGGAATGGGGCTAGAGTATTTTTCTGTAGTATTTTTTATAGTAGAGTGGTTATTTGCTAAAAGATTGAAAAAGAGGGGTGCCTTGGTGGCTCAGTTGGTTAAGCATCTGACTTTGGCTCATGTTACGATCTCACAGTTCATGAGTTTGAGCCCTGCACTGGGCTCTGCACTGACAGCTCAGAGACTGGAGCCTGCTTTGGATTCTATGTCTCCTTCTCTCTATCTTCCCTTTCCCTGCTTGTGCACACATACACACACTCTCTCTCTCTCAAAAATATACATTAAAAAAAAAAGATTGAAAAAGAAATTTTGCTAGATCTCTCTTTGTTCTTTGACTAGATAGAACAAACTTTTGTTGTAGGTTTTCTTGAGGGAGTGAATTCTGTGTCTGAAGGTATTTCTGGGTTACCAGCTTCTTTAGCTCCACCTCTGGTTAATATGAGAAACAGAGAAAACCCAGGAAATGAACTACTGTGTTGTTCCTTGGGATCCAAAAGTCACTAGCCATTCTGCCTTCTTCTCTTTACCTTTCAGAATTTTCTTATGTTTGTTTAATCTATAGTATTTCAAGTTTTAGTTTTGCTTGGCAGAGGAAATAGGGAAAAGGATGTTTAATCCATTTTCCTAGAAGCAGTAATCTTCTAGGAGATTCTGGAAAACCTTCTCATGTTGCACTATCGAATTGATATCCCTTTACTAAATTTAGAATTTCCTAGGTTAAGTCATTGATGTCAGAAGATCTTGGGGTGATGAGCAGTTTCATCAAATACTAACTGATATTTGTTATACTTTAAACAATATATATAAATTATTCATAGGTAATCTTGACCAAGATCATTTACTTGAAATTCTACTCTTTATTATTATTTATTTTTTATGTTTCAGCTCTAAAAGTTTTGATTTTCCTGTTTTTTAATTTTTAAAGAAATTTATTTAAATCAAAGTCAGTTAACATATGGTATAGTCTTGGTTTTAGGAGTAGAACCCAGTAATTCATCACACACATATACCACCCAGTGGTCATCCCAGTAAGTGCCCTCCTTAATGCCCATCACTCATTTAGCCCATCCCTCTACCCACTTCCCCTCCAGCAACCTTCAGTTTGTTCTATGTATTTAAGAGTCTCTTATGGTTTTACTCCCCCTCTGGTTTTATTTAACTTTTTCTTCCATTATCCTTGGGTCATATGTTGTGTTTTTAAAATTCCACATATGAGCGAAGTCATGACATTTGTCTTTCTCTGCCTGACTTATTTCTCTTAGCATAATGCACTTTAGTTCCATCCACATTGTAGCAAATGGCAAGTTTTCACTTTTTGATCACCAAGTAATATTCCATTGTGTGTGTGTGTGTGTGTGTCTGTATACATACATATATACACACATACATATATACATACACATCTTCTTTATCCATTCATCAGTTGATGGACACTTTCCATATTTTGGCTATTGTTGATAGTACTGGTATAAACATTGAGGTACATGTGTCCCTTAGAATCAGCAATTTTTGTATCCTTTGGATAAATACCTAGTAGTATAATTGCTGGGTCATAGGGTAGTTCTATTTTTAATTTTTTCAGGAACCTCCATACTGCTTTCCAGAGTGACTGCACCAGTTTGCATTCCCACCAACAGTGTAACAGGGTTCCCCTTTCTCCACATCCTCACCAACATCTGTTGTTTCCTGAGTTGTTAATTTTAGCCATTCTGACAGGTGTGAGGTAATATCTCATGGTGATTTGATTTATATTTCCCTGATTATGAGAGATATTGAACATCATTTTGTGTGTCTGTTAGCCATCTGGATGTTATCTTTGGAAAAGAGTCTATTTATCTGCCCATTTCTTCACTCGTTCTTTAAATGTTGGGTTTGATAAGTTCTTTTTAGATTTTAGATACTTACCCTTTATCTGATATGTCATTTGCAAATATCTTACCTCATTTCATCATTTGCCTTTTAGTTTTGTTGATTGCTTCCTTCGTTGTGCAGAAGCTTTTTTTTTAAATTTTATTTTTTACTTTTAAAAATTTATATCCAAAACAGTTAGCGTATAGTGCAACAATGATTTCAGAAGCTTTTTATCTTGATGAGGTCCCAATAGTTAATTTTTGCTTTTGTTTCCTTTGCCTAAGGAGACATGTCTAGTAAGAAGCTGTGAAATTCTACTTTTTGAAGACTAAATCTCTTGTATTTTTTAAAAAGCTAAGTACTGGTATATAACACTGTAAGTGGGAGTATTTTTTAAATACTCTAGAGAATTATTTTTTATCATAATTAATAAAGTCTGCTGTGGCTAGAAATATGCATTTATTAATCCCAATAATTTTCACATAGGGTTTTTTATTGAGCTTCTACATGTGTGATAGAAATCATTGAAATATTTTTATAATGCCTTTCCCTAGCTTTCTAAGAAAAGAGAAAAGAAACTTACTTTTTTTGTAACTCCAAAGCCAACATGAGGAGCTTAGTTCTAAAAATTCAAAATCTTGGGGTGACAGACAGCTCAGTAGGTTAAGGGTTCAGCTCTTGATCTTGGCTCAAGTCATGATTTCATTGTCTTTAGATCAAGCCCTGCACCAGCCTCCATGCTGAGTGTGGAACCTGTTTGGGATTCTCTCCCTGTCTCTCTGTCCCTTCCCTACTCATGCACTCTCTCTCTCTCAAAATAGACATTAAAAAAAAGATTCAAAATCTTTGCAAACCTGATTTTTGTAATTGCTGTCTTTGTTATATTGTTCTCCCTGCATTGGATTCAGAAAATACTTCATTTCAAATTTGGGAGCTTGAAAAGTTGGGTTCAATTTAATTCTTAATGACCTTCACATACACTTTCTGCCATAGCAATCCTTTTGTACTCCAACGCCATAGAAGGATCTGGATCATTTACAATATCCTTTTACTTGCAAATTTAGAGTGTCAATATCTCTATCATGTTTCTAGGTTCTGCCATCTTCTAAATTTCCACAGATGGCTGTAAAAGTTCAGTCCCACAGTAGATTACTTGCCAGCTGATTGTATGAAAATTAGGTTTTTGACTTTGTTTTGTGTCTCTAATCTGGAAAGATTCAACTCTAATACTTTGTTGTTTTCCCTAACCCAAATTAGCATCTGTAGTGCTGGCCAATAAATTCCTAGGTAGATATTTATAAATCTTATTCTTTCACTTTGCCTGGAATTCAGTCCCTCTAATTATGATCAGTGGTATTTCCTATCACTTCCTCCTGAGTCATAGTTTATCTCTGGGTTCTAGTTCCTAGGTCAAGATTTCTTTCTTTCTTTCCTTTTTTTTTTTTTAAGTCCTGCTCTCCTGTTTTACTCCCCTGACAATGCAGATGAAATAGATGTGTATATACCTTCTTGATGATACCTGTCTTTTGCCTGGATTCCTGATTATGTCTAGCCCTGGATGCCATGTCTTTGTGCTACATCCACTTGCTGATACTCTAGCTTTTCCCTTGAAACACTACACACAGGCTTTTAAGTATCTTGAACATGGCTGAGCTTTCTATGCCCTTAGGAGCATTTCCTGAATCCATTGCTCAGGGACCATTTTGTTCTCATACTTGAGTTCTATCTAAAGTAGAATTTTAAATTTCAGTCAAAATGGAGAAAATCTTTCAAAGATGACGATACCAGTTCCATGCATTGTTTTTTAAAATTTACAGAGGCCTAACCATTACACATTCTTGTGGCTCAGCATTTTTGGTATCCTGTGCCAACTTGGGCTTATGTTTGTCTCATAAATTATTTCACATTTTGGTTTTAGAGTTAAGAGTTTCACATTTTGGTTTAGAGTTTGGGGTTATAATTTCATTGCTGAAAGACACAGTGTCATTTACTCAGGAGGTCATAGAGTATGAATAGAGTTCCAACTCTGGAGGCAGAATACCTGGGTCAAAGCTTGCTTTCATCACTTCCAAACAGTATGAACCTGGGCAAGTGATAGAATCTCTCCAAGCACAGTTACTATAAACTGGGGATAACAATAGTAATGGCTTTCATGTATTAGATTTTTAATGAAGATTAAATGAAATACTGTATATAAAGGAAAATATGTAGCAGAGTTCTGAGCATATAACAATTTCTCAATAGATGTTATGGTTTTTTGTTATATATTTATAGCAAAAAATCAAACTTAGAATTTTGACTAAGCTTACACTATCAGTTAATCATACCAGCCATTAAAGTTTGAATAATTTGGGGGTGTCTGGGTGGCTAAGTTTGTTAAGTGTCCAACTTCGACTCAAGTCATGATCTCATGGTTTGTCAGTTTGACTTATGCAAAAGGTTTTCTGCTGTCAGCATGGAGCCTACTTCAGATTTTCTGTCTGTTTCTCTCTCTCTCTGCCCATCTCTTGCTCCATCACACACTCCCTCTCTAAAAATAAATAAACATTTAAAAAAGATTAGTTTTACATTTAGCAAATAACTAAAAAAGTTTATTAACTGTCTACCACACACCTGCAGGATAATTCTCTGTCAGCAGTGGAGCCGCTTATTGGTTACAGTTGCACATGGAATTGCACTTCCAAATCCAAGCATGCTGAGAAGATGTGCTTAGAGTTTATTACCAGGGAAAGTAATAGAAATGCAAGTTCTTGGGCTCTGTCTGGACCTACTGAATCAAATACTGTGGAGTAAGGTCGAGTAACCTGTGCTTCAACAAGCCTTGCAGGGGACTCTGATGACACTCAAGTTCGAGAAATGCTGTTATATTAAGGTTTAACTGTTTCATGCATTTCCTGTCTCCTGGGTCTTGTTCCATCATTTACTGTTCTTCCTGCTGTCATGCTCATCCTATGCCTTTAGCTGGTTAGGAAACGAAAAAGCTCACCATCGAATTAAGTATTTGTTAGATTTGGGTGGAAAAAAAATTTGTAGGTTTTCCTTAAAGGAAGAAAGATTTAAAGGTGGGGTAAATGAATGAATGGACCAAACAGTCACATTTCCTGCGAATAATCATTGGAATGATCTTGATTATTTTATTATCTGTTTTTCTGTTCAATAGAAACAACCAAGGCATGAAGATGTGTGTTTTACTTTCTCTGAAATACTCCTTGAGAAATCAGGATCTGTTAATGTCTGTGACTTCCTTGTGGATTGTCATTTTAAGGAGCCTCTTAATTTAATCTTAGTATTATCTTCCTCTCTTTCTTTGTTAGTATTTCAGTGCTTATTTCAACATATGAATAAACTTAGAGTGACTGCTTGAAAGCATTTTGGATACAGCCTGGGCAGTTGTAAATACAATTTCATTTATTCTGAACAGATAATTGCTGGATAAACAGTAATTCAGTTGCCGAAAGCTACCATTGTCATGTTTCCTGTTTTTCTAAGCACGCAAAGTGAACCATAAACATTATACAGACTTGAGAAGTGAAATACTGGATTTTACATAAATCTTATATATGAATTCTTGAGAAATAGCATGTTCTTTTCATTTACTTAGATGGGAATGTTAATGTATTAGAAACTCAAGGAAAAAATTAGCTTTAGGGCAGACAGATCTGCTTAACATCAGTTCTGCCACCTGCTTGCCGTGGAGTTTGCATATTTTTAAAATGTATCAAACCTTTGATTACTCATATTTAAAATGAAGACCGTAAGGCCAATTGTAGAAATTGTTGACGATTAGTGAGGTAATATATGTCAAGTATTTGGCAAAAAGTAAGAGCTCAAGAAATACTGTCACTACATCTGAGGCATTTTGAACGTTACATATTTTGATTTGCTTTTAGTAATTCTAAAGTTGATAAGACATTTTCATTTTTCTGTGAGATGTACAGAATGGATCTCCTAATTTCTTTATTTTCTTTTTTCAACAGAAGTGTTTTAATGATGAGCTTAATCCTAACTTTGACACTGCTTGGTAAAACTTCAGAAGCAGATCTGGGAGTAACTAATGTCAGAGTCCATCCAGTTCAAATTCCCCTTTGGACAAATAAAGAATCCAAGGCCCTGACAGTGGAAATGACATATCCAAGACTTCATAACTAGTTCTTGGCATGATGTTGCCTGTTGCTTATGAGATGGTAACCTGTGACCTGGTAGGGAGAAATAGATCATCTCAAATGTCCTGTGAGGTCCTGCACATTATGGCCTCTACTTACCTCTGGATTCATCTTCTCCAATTGCCATCTCACATTTCATGAATTCTTCAGTATGAATAACCAGCAGGTTTTCTTTATTTCAGCTCTAGTGAGGTTATCTTCTTTGCCTTAAAGACCCTTCCGACTCTTTTCCTTTTTGGCTTATCATTTATAATTGTGGATCACAGAGTAGGAGACCTTGAGGCCCCCACAATCCAGTTCCCACCTCCCACCCCAACATATGCCAAGATCTTCCAGCTGTGCTTTCACATCATGCTTGTGTCATAATTCTGACCACACTGTATAACAATGATATGTCGACATGTCTGTCTATCTCCTTATACTATAAAACTCTTGAGTGCTGGGATTATGTCTCATTTATTTCTCTATTTTCAGTATCTAGTGTAGGGTCTGCACATTTTATATATCTAGCCAGTGCTTGTTGGTCTGAGCTATTGTTTGACTTCTGTGAATTGTATTTTGGATTATCTTTACTTAGACGTTGTTATGATCTTTCCCAAGTCTAATACTTTCAGACCCTATTGCCCATGACTCAAGTTTTATTTCTACAAGTAGCTACTAAAATGGGACTTCTAGTCTAGAGACCTGAGTTCTCCAGCTTGGCTACTTGAAATTATGTGAATACAGAAAACATAAATCATCTTAGTATATCAATTTTCTTCTTTCTTAAATTATTTTTGTTATGGTAAAAAAATAACATACATACAGAAAAATGTATTGACACATAGATTTACCCTTATCAGATTGGCGTAATATAAATACTTCTGTCTCTACTACAAACACTGGGAAATGGAACATCACCAGAAGGTACTCTTCTGTCCTGTCCTGATCACGGTCCTGATGAAGACATCATCAGGAGGACATGACCACTGGTTGTCCTTCGAGCTAAACCTGGGCAGTCAGAGGCTCCTTACTCCTTTCTTCTGTCCTTGGAATGCATGCTATGCTCACCATTCCCACAGTGGGAGCCATTTTGAAGGACCATGACCTTGAGAGAACAGTGGATTACATGACTGAACCCCAGTAAGAGCTCTATATAAACTCGACAGCTACACATGACAAGCCTCTTATAAGTTTTCTTGCTTATTGAGTATGTTCTGTATAAGTTCTCTTGCTTATTGAGTATGTTTCTTTGGTCTCTCCTTGCCCTCTGTGTATGGGGTCACTTTGAAATTTTACCAGAGAAACTCCTGAGTTTGTGAACCAGTAAGCCCCTCTCCCCACACTAAAAGTAACCTTGATTCTGACCTTATAGATAATCACTTCTGTACTTTTCTTTATACTTCTATTGTCTAAGTATACATTTTAAAAGACTTTAGATCAGTTTTGCCTCCTTCAGTACTTTATACAAATGGAAACATAGGCTGCACATTATATACATAGGCTGGTATACAGAAATGGACATGATTTTTTATAGTGGTAAAAATACATAAAAGTTATCATCTAAACCATTTTTTAGTGTAAAATTTAATGCCGTTAAATATTCTTACAATGTAGTGATGAAACAGATCAATAGAACTTTTTCATCTTGCAAATCTGAAATTTTAGATGCACCAAACAACTTCCCACTTCTCTTTCCCCTGGCTCCTGTTAACCACCATTCCACTTTCTATTTTAGTGAATTGGACTACTTTTAGATGCCTCATATAAATGGAATCATACAGTATTTGTTTTTTATGTGTATGCATCAGTATTCTCTTTTTCATTTTACTTAGCATAGTGTCCTCAAGGTTAATCCATGTTGTAGAATATGACAGAATTTCCTTCCTCATAAAGGCTTTTTAATTATTTCATTGTATGTATATAGCACATTATGTTTATCCATTCTTCAGCACATGGACATGTGGATTACTTTCACCTTCTAGCCATTCTGAATAGTGCTGCTATGAACATGGGCGTGCAAATACTTCTTTGAGATTCTGCCTTCTCTTCTTTCAGATATATACCAGAAATGGAAACTTTAATCTTTTTCTTGGCATGGGTTAGTTTTATACTTTCTGCAAAACTAAGTGTGTTAGATGTCAAAATAGCCCTGACCATTAATCTATTGATCAATTTGATGATCTACTTGCTAGCAATTAGAGTAGGACATAGCCAGCTTATTAGCTGGATTTCAGGTAGAAGAGATAGTTAGGATTGGCTGCTATCATTTTCAAGCTTGGTAGAGTTTGTAAATAGACAGGAGACATACAAGGAAAGACTAGGGGAGATTTGAGGTCACAGGAATCATGCAAAGAATAGGAGGGCTAGGACAGCTATTCTTAAAATGCAGTCTGCAGACCCTTTGGGGTCACTGAGACCCTTGTCAAAGGTTCGTGAGGTTAAGCTTACTTACTATGAATGATACTAATTATTTGCCATTTTCACTGTGCACCTGTGTCACAAAAGGAACAATAAAACTGCTGGTATTAAACTATATTTTTATGCTACCACACATGGGTTATTAAAAGGAAAAATAAAGCAGTAAAAATTAATTACTTTATTAAATTTTGATCCATGAGTACATGTTTTTTCTTTTAATATTTTGTGGTAAAAATGGAATGAATATGTGAAGCACTCCTGTTGCATACCGAAGTATGATGGTTGTCTGAGAAAAAAAAAAAACACACTTGTGATTATTTAAGCTGCATGCTGAACTGCCCACTTATTAAGGATCACCATCTTACTTGAAAGAAGGACAAAGTACGGTTATTCACACGCATGCTTTTGGTGGACAGCCATTTTCACGAAAATGAAGGAAGTATGTTTCCTCAGTAAACAACTCATGCCAATGATAAAATTCGAACTTTCAAGTGAGAAATAGAATTTTGGAAAGCTTGTATTTGCCAGTGTGAGCTTCAAAGTTTCCCAATACTTCAAAAGCTTTTCTGATGAGATCGCTGGTAATATATAATTCTAAAGTTTTTATTTTAATACCAGTTAGTTAACATATAGTGTTATGTTAGTTTCAGATGTACAATATAGTGATCAACAATTTCATACATCACCCAGTGCTCCTCACAACTAGTGCACTCCACTAGCCCATCACCTATTTCACCCATCCCCCTACTTTGCTTGGTTTTTTGTTTTTTGTGTTTTTTTTGCTTATTAAGTTCCACATATGAGTGAAATCATGTGGTGGTATTTGTCTTTGTCTGGCTGATTTATTTTGCTTAGCATAGTACTCTCTAGCTCCATCCATGTTGTTGCAAATGGCAAGGTTTCATTCTTTTTTATGACTGAATATTCGATTGTGTATATAGATTAATATTACTACTAGCCTGTGGTAATATTAATAGAAATGATTTTTTTGTGTGTAATGAAAGGTGTCAACTTTTGAAAGATTGGTATAACTCAGTGAAACAGTATTTTTCAAATGACCAAGACATGGTAAACAAAAATCATGTGTGGGTAAAAGACCCATTTAGCAATTTTAATGTAACAGCGTCTGAAAAGGTCATTGATAAGATTCTAAATTTGAAATTGCAATTAAACTTTAAGAAATTACAGATAAGTTGGGATATAGTATAAAAATGTAATATTCAAAGATATCTGAAAAGGCTATTAAAATACTCCTGTCTTCTTTTGGGGAGCCTGGGTGGCTCAGTTGGTTAAGCGTCTGACTCTTGATTTCAGCTCAGGTCGTGCTCTTGCATATGTGGGTTTGAGCTTGGCATTGGGCTCTGCACTGACAGTGCAGAGCCTGCTTTGGATTCTCTCTCTCTCTCCTTCTCTCTGCCCCTCCCCTGCTCATGCTCTCTCTTTCTCAAAATAAATGAATACACTTAAAAATACTCGTCCTTTTTCCAACTAAATATCTGTATAAGGTTTTCTTCATATCCTTTAACCGAGAGAACATGGTGTAATAGATTGAAAGGCTTGACCGAAGACTACTGTTGTTTATTTATTAAAATACATTTGCAAAAAAGTAAAAGAGTGCTTCTCTTCTCACTGTTTCTATGTTTTGAAAATAAAGCTATTTTTCATAAAAAATATTTCTGATAGCATATTAAGGTCTACTACTATTTCTGAAAAAGTTATTTAAAAAGTGCAACTAAAACTTCTTATATGGTACATATCCTAGACATATCCCACAAAACCACAGCTTTTTATGGTCTTTAATGATTATTAAGAATCTGAACTGGTCCTGAGGCCAACGTATTTGAGAACTTCTGGTCTGGGGCAAACAGTACATATGTGTTCCTTATTTCCTTCTAGAGATCTCCCTGTAATATCAAGTTCTGAGAACCATATCTAGCCCGGCACAAAGGTGGTGTGAGCATATAATCTGGGCATTTAGAATGATAAATAGCAAGCAAATTGTGTGTGTGTGTGTGTGTGTGTGTGTGTGACTACAGTAAACATGTAAAACAGTGTGAAACAGGTATTGGGGCCACTGTAGAGCTTTTATCAACTGTGGATTTTTTGGAGCCTATTTATAAATGAGACCTTGCTCTCTCACAGAATATGTGGTGAAGGAGCAATAGACTCCATTGCATTTTCCAAGTGATAGATCAACAAGGATTTTATACATTTATACAAACACACAGCATCTGTTTTCAAGTATTAGTATTATTTTTTGATGGGGGGGCTTCTTTGCTGCTTGGCAACATGAGTCTAAACTTTAATCAACTAGATAGCATCATCTCAAATATTCAGGAACATCTTCTTGCTTAGTCTTTGTTCTTGGCTTTTAGATTCCAAAGCACTTGGAAACAGATCTGACCTTTTATTCTTTTCCCTAGAATACTGATTTGTGTTTAACCACCTTCCAAATAAGGTTTATTCTTATTTATGACTTGAAGATATTTTTAGATGTGTCAAAAGAATTCCTGGATTATTTCATGAGTATTATACAGGTGCTTTTATTTCTTGACTAAGTAAAAATCTGATAACATTCAATGTGATCTAATTCTATCCTAAATGTGAAGTATTGATAAGATAACACGTTAGAGAATAAATCTCACAATTACACCCCAGAACCCACAGTTCCTTAGGGCCTGTATCTGGGTTATTATTTAAGAACTGTGTTGTTAAAATTTTTCCTATGATCATTTTTGAGTGATTTCCTGATACCAAGCTATGTAAAAAATTTTTTTGAGAAAGAAATAATGTTTATTTATTTTTGAGAGAGAGAGGGAGAGAGAGAGAACACAAGTTGGAGAGGGGCAGAGAGAGACAGAGACACAGAATCTGAAGCAAGCTCGAGGCTCTGAGCTGTCAGCACAGAGCCCGACGTGGGGCTCAAACAACCATGAGATCATGACCTGAGCTGGAGTCAGGCGCTTAACCAACTGAGCCCCCAAGGTGCCCCCCAAGCTATGTGTTTCTGTAACTAACATAGATGCTCTCACAGAAAGAAACTTGAAGAAATGAATGGGAAATAAAGTTGGTACATGAATGAAATATTCGGGCACATAAACACAGGCTGTATTTATTGTTTGCAACCTTATTTTCTGAGATTTAAAACAGAAGCCTTGAAGCAATACTAAAATAGAAAGTTAACCATTTAGGTTTTACTGTTTGAGAAAGTGGAAACTGCTAATCTAATCATGCACTTAGCAGCACAAGTGATTGAAATTACTATCTACCTCTAAATTTTAAACATAGATTAAAAGAATTCTTAAATCTAAAACCTACGTTTTTCACACCTATAAGAATTGTCACAGGACCTCAGATAAATATTTTCTACCTTTAAAATTTTTCAATGATAAATGCTCAAAACTCTTGGATAAAGGCTTCATGAAATGGCCCTGTCCTTTCCTCTGGCCCCATCTTTCCCCACTCCAGCTATGTTGAACTCTTTGAAATTTCCTGACTGCTCCTTTCATTTTCTTTATATAAAAGTCCACTTTATACATATTTCTCCCCTTGCCCAAAGTGCCCCTCATACTTTTCTTCCTAGCCAGCAGCTTATAATTTATCAAAATAATACTAATATGGCCTAATGCTTATGTGTGCTTAGTATGAACAAGGTATTGTTCTAAGACCTCATACATATTTTTATTCATTTAATTGTCATAACTACTCTATGAGGTAAGTACTATTATTGCCCCCATTTTATAGAAGAGGAGACTGAGGCACAGAGAGGTTTTATGACTAGTCCAAGGTTACCCACCTCGTAAATAGTGAAGCTATGATTTGAACCCGCGTTGTCTGACTCCAGAGTCCACACTTTTAATCATTATATAATACTGTCAACTTTTCTAGAAAGTCTTCCATGTTGTCTCTGGGAAGGGACATGGTTTTATCTCTGTTGCTGGTTCATACTTTGGGTACAGCACTTTATCATATTGTTGTCATAATTTGTTTTCATTTCTATTTCCCTTACACTAGACAGTGACATCATGAAGAGTAGGAATTGTGTTTTATTCAACTTGGTATCTTCAGTAGATGACCTGGAGGAGTACTTGTTGAATAAACAAAATGGCCACTTGGAAGAAAGGAACAATATTAAATATATATTTCCTACTTTTAAATTTGTCCCTAGAGCTCCAAACTCTTCTTACAGACTGACTGCATTTTTTTTTTTAAAACCAGAACTTCAGTTTTCAGATCTGGTAGATTTATTAGACCTGAAGGCAATTGTACATCCATCAAATTTATGAATATCAGAATGATAGAATCGGAAGCAACCATCGAAAGCAGAATGTCTGCCACTTTGTGTGTGTGTGTGTGTGTGTGTGTGTGTGTGTGTGTGTGTGTAAAGAAACTGAGCCAGCTCTTTATTAAAGAGAGTTGCCCAGTGTCAGAGATTTTTAACAAGGTAAGGATTGGAATAGGTCTTCCTGACCCCCAGAGTGAATTTTCCAGCAGAAAATGTGGAACTTCTTCCATAAGCTCTATAGCTGTAAGTTAGTATTCTCAGTCTCTGTGCTCAGGGCATGTTTGAGCTCTATGGTTAATGCAGTGTGTGCATTTTTAGAAGATATTTCAGAAGGATTGGGTGGTTTTTTTTTTTTTTTTTACAGGTCAAACCTGCTTTGTTAAAATTTTCCATTCTGTCAAACAAGTTCCACATTTACAAATGAATTCCTTTTTGATTACACAGAAGTGCTTCCATGCTATCTTATTAAAGATGAATATTTCTCCCTTTAAATTTTAAATGTAACTGGAAGATGAACTGCCAAAATCCTGAAATGCTGTTACAGAAAGGGGATTTCTTTAAATTCAGGGTAAAACAGAAAATGCTGCCTGTTATTTACTTTTTTAAAAAGCCTTTTTTTTTCAAGTTACCATTTATAATTAATTGCATTAAAGTCTTCCCTAATAGGGATACTTCAGGCAACTAAAATATTTCAATAAGAATCTGTAAAGAGTAGAAGGAAAATGAAGGTGGGGGGAGGTAAGAGAGAGAAGCCTGAAAAGGCTTACTGTCAATGCTAAAAGGAAAAGTATTGGAACAATTGTACATTTAATAAAGGCATAGATTAGAAGACATTATTTGAAAAGCTACTGCTGTCTTGCCATCTGTGAAGGCCACGGTCAATGCAATGGCTATGGGGTAACTTGGTTAGAATGGGCAAATACATGATTTTAAGAAAGAAAATATTAAAGTGCCATTAAAATTTGAGTGTTTGCTCATGGCTCAACTCCTCCTGCTATTACTTTCCATGATCCAAAGATTTAAATTCATCTTAAAAATCTGATAGGTTTTTTTTTTCTTGTTTAAAGAGTTGGGGGAGGGGCAGAGAGAGTGGGAGAGATTCTCAAGCAGGTTCCATGCCCAGCACAGAGCCCACCATGGGACTCTCTCTCATGACCTGAGCTGAAACCAAGAGCTGGACGCTTAACACACTGAACCACCCAGGTGCCCCATGGTAGGTTTTGATGTAGTAAGAGCACTGATTCTCTATAAAGCCTAAGAAATCTGAAGAATGTTTAGGTTCTTTATGAAAAAAGAAGAGAATAAAATTAATTGCAATGTAAATTCCCAATTTTTATGTGCATATGCATTTAATGTATTTTAGTTTTGGAGACCCAACACTTCCACCCAATCCTCTCAGCTAAATGTTTTCTGCTACTGAGTATAAGAGGAGGTAAAACATTTTCCTTTTGTGTTCATTCAGATAAGAGCTTTGTTTGAAGACACAATCATTCCAAGTGGAAATCGATGTGTTTAATTGGGATTTGTAGTAGATAAGATCTCTTTTTCACTTGAATTATTTAATCCTGTGGATTTTTAAAAGCTTGTTTCTCACTTTCTCTTTAATTTCTATCTCCCAAGATAGAAATGGAGTCCCTTTAGGGACAAATCTGATCTATATTTCAGTGGAGAGTCAGCTTTGGAAAGTCAACAATGTATTTTCAGTGCAACCTCATTGCCTATGGACAAGAAATAACATTTTCAAAAAAGGTTTTGAAAGATACTGGTTTGAAGGAAGGATTGGGATTTTATAAAAAGGCATAGATTCTCACTGTTAGAGATAGAAACTGTTATAACAGGCAGAAAAGTACTAACAGATATTCTTGTAGGGACACAAAGACAATAAACAGAAGTGAATGAATCTTGTTGGTTGTATAAATAATTCAGTCAAAACTCATCTGTACTGGGAAGAGTGCTTTCTATTGAAACAATGAATTCAGCATTTTAACCCTACATGGCCTGCACTGAGCCATGGAAATATAGGAACCAAAACAAGAAATTGTCATACAAGAATCAAAAAGAAATAGTGAAGAGGAAAAGAAATACGAAGACTGGGGCTTGCCACTTCTTCACACCATGCATGTAACTTTAGACCTGCCTATGTAGTGTAGATAGTCATATTTAGTATACTCATGTCATGGGATTATAGTAAGGATAATATATACAGATACATGTGTTGAAAAAGGAACAACAGTCCTTAAATGGAGTAATTTGTACTAAGTCCCAAATCAACAAACCAGGACTTAATACCTAACCTGATGGTAGTTTTAGTGCCTCCTAGGAATGTAATCTTGACCAGTCAGTCCGTGATTTTCTGGTCAACACTAGTGAGGTAATCCATGTGATAGACCCTTTCCATCTTCTGGAGGTGAGGTAATTCTACTTTTTCTTTGTCACTGCCCCTCTACTGCCTATAAAGGAGTTGGATTTTGTACAGCCCCTTGAAGCTCCTTTCTATTTGCTAGATGAGATGCTGCCTGATTCAAGAATCCTTGACTAAATCCAGTTTGATCTTTAAATGTACTCACTTGATTTTTTTAGCACCCAAAAATTAATGATAGATAATAGAGTATAGTACTCTTAATTATTATTTGTTAGCTATAATCTTTCTGTTACCTTTGAGTGGTTTGAAGAACATAAAGGTCAGATCCCATTTCAAAATCTTCTGTGTAACCAAAGATTTCCAATACCTAGATAATGATCACCACAACCTAATTCCAGAAAAACCTTATTCTGGCAGGATGTGAGTTGTAAAAGCAAAGGTAAATAGCACTCAAGAGCAGGCGAGTTTTGCTGAGTTCAATTCTAAAGTGGAAGTGGTCGTGTCTGCTAAGCTCTCTCTGTACTATACTGATCTATTTCAGGACACATGGGTAAGTGTGTTCAAGATTTCAGCAGCTTTAGTCTCTTACCCTTATGTCATTGTTTCTAGGTGCCCTTGTTATGTAATCAGAACTGCAGATGAAAGTCACTTCTGTAAGATAGGTGGATGAGGAAGTAAAAGTTGGGACCATCATTCTTCAGAGATTCTTGGCCATTACAAGGAAAGGGTAGAACAGGTAACCCAAAGTGCTTTTTTATAGCCCAAAGCTAGGTGGTTCCTTATTGATCTGATATGAAATACAATGTTTTCTTCCTTTGAATCTCTTTAGAATTTCACACATTGAAACAATGCAGAATTACCCAGCAAAGATTTTTTTTTAACATACAAGAACTTGAAAAAGGACAAATGGCAAAAAACCCAAAACATGTTTGAAAGATTTTTGTATATATCCTTTTATCAACCAATCTGTCCCTTCTGATAGGACAACATAAGTCAAGTAATCTAGCAGGGCAAGCGGATCATTTTCAAGAATGGAAGCCCAAGTCATGAGAGAGGGGAGGAAATGGCTCCCACTTTTAGATGAAAGGAAAGTTAACTTTAGTTCTTGTAATAGTCTTAACCATTTTACAGGTTTCTCTTAAGAGAAATAAACACAGGAGATACAGGCTCAGGATGAATTACATGAACCCTATGTTCAAGGATTTGAGAAGACTGGTCAAGGAGAATTCTGATTGTCATGATTCAAATGGATGATACTAAATGCCTGTCCTTATGTGCTACCTCATTATTGACTAATTTTATTAATGCTTTTCTAAGCTAAAGTAGTACAGCAAAATATTACCATGGAATGAATTAGGAAACAATACATAATACAGTAGACTGGACAAATTTGTGCTCTTATTGAAAGTGAGGTTTTCAGACTAATTTTTCTATGTAATTTCTTCTTTCAACTCAAGTTCCTTCATCTTTAAAATGGGATTGAAAACATTTTTTCTGAATGCAGAAGCCTGCCTCAGAAGTGTTCTAGATTATAACTTTCATCTGTATCATCTAGTTCATGTTTGAATCTGAGTAAAAGGCCATTTTCATTATGCTACAATTAAATAAGATCTATTAAAACATTTTCCCCAGACCACAGTTGGAGTAGAACTCAAGTTAATACAGGCATACCTCACAGATACTGTGGGTTTGGTTCCAGATATCTACTTCAAAGTGAATATTGTAATAAAGTGAGTCAGATTATTTTTCTGGTTTCCCAGTGAACATAAAAGTTATATTTACACTGTACTGTAATCTCTTAAGTACATAATAGCATTATGTCTAAAAAAAGTGCATATGTTAATTAAAAAATACTTTATTGCTAAAAAATGCTAGTCATCATCTGAACTTTGAGAGAGTTAGAATCTTTTTGCTGGTGGAGGGTCTTGGCTCATTGTTGGTGGCTGTCGAGTGATCAGGGTGGTGGTTGCTGAAGGCTGGGAAGGTGTTGGCGATTTCTTCAAATCAGACAACTGTGAAGTTTGCTGTACTGATGGGCTCTTCCTTTCACTTGAACACTTACAGGCTGTTGTAGGGTTATTAATTGGCTGAATTTCAATATTGTTGTGTCTCAGGGAATAGGGAGGCCCGACAGAGGGAGAGACAGAATGGCCTTTCAGTGGAGCAGTCAGAACACAAGCATTCATCAAAAATGTTCACTGCCTTATATGAGATGGTTTGTGGCACTCTGAAACAATTACTATGGTAGAGTCAAAGATGACTGATCACAAATGACCATAATAAATACAGTAATCATGAAAAAGTTTGAAATATTGTGAGAATGACTAAAATGTGACCCAGAGACATGAAGGGACTAACTGCTGTTGGAGAAATGGCGCCAACAGACTTGCCTGATGCGTGATTCCCATAAATGTGCAACTTGTGGAAAACGCAGTATCTGTGAGGTGTAATAAAATGAGTAATGTCCTTAGTCTCAGTTAGAAGGAGACTGTAGATCTTTTGAGAGTTTACGGTCATCTGCCCTAAATTTGTCCGTCAAGCCTCTCTGACAGATGCAGAACATGTCTTTCGTTATATACTGGGTAGAATCAGATTATGTCAATTTTCAGTCATATAATATGGTTAAGACATAATATAGTTGGACATTGTTTGAAAAACTGCCAGTTATAGATTTGTCCACCTGTTTATAACTTGTTGTTATACCTTAAACTATTTGAAACTTTAGAAAACCACAAAGAAGGTGACTATTTTGGTTAGAAGTGTGCCCACTGCACTCGAGCAACACATGATTAACTGGTTCATTATTAAATGGACTGTGCACAAAATACTCAAAAGTCTTGATCAAGCTCAAAATTAATAAAATTGCATATTGTTTTATTTTAACCATTTGGTAAAAGCTTTTTCCTTGTTACTAGACTTTTTACTGTAATATTTTCCTTTGCAGATCTAGTGTTGCCATATCATTTCTGTTACTGGTAACAATTGATGTTCAAAAAAAGTTTTTTTAAGTTTATTTGAGAAAGAGAGAGAGAGACGCGCAGAGAGAGAGGGAGAGAGAGAATCCTAAGCACTCTTCACACTGTCAGCATGGAGCCCGATGTGGAGCTTGAACTCACAAACCTGTGAGATCATGACCTGAGCAGAAACCAAGAGCTGGACGCTTAACTGACTGAGCCTCCCAGGCGCCCCAACAATTGATATTTTTGAGCTGAGGCAGAAGCCTTGTCTTCTTTTTCTCATTAAGTGATACATTCTGCTGGACCAGTTTATGCTCCCACCATGAGGGGACTTTTTTCCTTCACATCCTCACCAACACTTGTTATTTCTTATCTTTTTGATTCTAGCCATTCTCACAGGTGTAAAGTGATCTCAGGCTTGATTTGCATTTCCCTGATGATTAGTGATGTTGAACATCTTTGCATGTGTCTGTTGGCTATCTGTATGTCTTCTTTGGAAAAATGTCTATTTAGCTCCTTTGCCCATTTTTAATCATATATATGTATTTTTTTGGTGTTGAGTTGTATAAGTTCTTTATATATTTTAGATTTAATCCCTTATCAAATATATTATTTGCAAACATCTTCTCCCATTCAGTAGGTTGCCTTTTTGTTCTGTTGATGGTTTCCTTTGCTGTGCAAACCTTTTTATTTTGTAAAGTAGTCTCAGTAATTTATTTTTGCTTCTGTTTTCCTTGCCTTGGGAAACACACTTAGAAAAATGTTCTATGGTCAATGTCAAAGATGTTCTTTTGTAGGATTTTTATGGTTCAAGTTTCACATTTAGGCTCTTAATCTATTTTGAGTTTATTTTTGTACATGGTGTAATAAAGTGGTCTAGTTTCATTCTTTTGCATGTATCTGTCTAGTTTGCCTAGCACAATTTATTGAAGAGACTCATTTCTCCATTTCATACTCTTGCTTCCTCTGTTATAGATTAATTGACCATGTAAGTATACATTTATTTCTGGGCTTTCTTTCATGTTCCATTCATCTATGTGTCTACTTTTGTGCCAATACCATACAGTTTTTATTAGTAAAGGCTTGTAGTATATCTTGAAATCTGCAGTTGTGATAACTCCAGCTTTGTTCTTTGTCAAGATGGCTATTTAGGGTCTTGTCTGGTTCCATGCCACTCTTGGTATTTGTTCTATTTCTGTCAAAAATAGTATTGGGATTTTGATAAAGATTGCATTGAATCTGTAGATTTTTTTGAATAGTATGGAGATTTTAACAGTATTAATTGTTCCAATCCATGAACATAGAACATCTTCCAATCTGTTTGTGTCATCTTCAATTTGTTTCATCAGGGTTTTCCATTTTCAGAGTACAGATCTTTCACCTTCTTAGTTAAGGGAGATTCCTCAAAAAGGTTAAAAATAGAAATACTATATAACTTAATAATTCTAATAGGTATTTATCTCTCCAAACATGAAAGCATGAATTCAAAAAGATATGTGCACCCTTATGTTTATTGCAGCATTATTTACAATTGCTAAAATATGAAAGCAATCTAAGCATCCAGTGATAGATGGATGGAAAAAGAAGATGTGGTATATATATATACATACACATATATACACACAAACACACATACATACAAAGGAATATTATGCATCTCTAAAAGATAAGGTCTTGTCATTTGTGACGGGATGGGTGGACCTAGAGGAAATTATGCTAAGTGAAATAAGTCAAATAGAGACAGACAAATGACATATGATTTCACTCATAGATTGAATCTAAAAAACAAAACAAATGAATAAACAAACAAAAAGCAGAATCAGACCTGTAAGTATAGAGAACTGATGGTTGCCAGTGGGAAGGGAGATAGGGGTGGGCAAAATGGATGAAGGGAACTGGGAGGTACAGACTTGCAGTTGTGGAATGAATAAATTGCAGAAATAAAAGGCACAGTTTAAGAATCTAGTCATTTATATTGTAATAGTGTTGTATGGTAGCTACACTTGATCATAGCATAACAGATGTGTCACTATTGTACACCTGAAACTAATGTAACATTGTATGTCAAGTACACTCCAATAAACTTTTTTCTTAAATGATACATTCTGCTTCATTTTTGGCTTCCTTTGGTGCAGGTTTTTATTGCCAGGGAATGAAAGTTTTTAAAAGAATAACAAATTAAAAAGAGGACCATTTATTTTGATGAATTTAAATAGGGGGAAGTCATTTTTGAAAGACATAATGCTTGACATTGAAAACTTTTGTCTATGGCCATACCACCCTGAACGCGCCCGATCTCGTCTGATCTCGGAAGCTAAGCAGGGTGGGGCCTGGTTAGTACTTGGATGGGAGACATTGAAAACTTTCCATTGAGAATATGGGAAAAGTAAGGTGGCAATTTGTAGGTCAGATAAGTACTGTGGGCATGGAGATGGGGAGGTCAGGCCCAGGCTCTGGGATTCAGGTTGGTTTATTTTCCACTTCACCCATGCCCTTGGTTTGTTTTATTTATTTTGGGATAACTTCATAGCTAATCTATATTTGCATAGAATATATTCACTCTGCTTTTACTTATTATGCAAAAAAGTAACGAAAACATTCTTGTTAAAAACTGTGATCCTCCATTGTGCTTTCCTTACTGACCTAGAATAACCCCAAATTGGGGCATATCACTCTAGTTGATACACATACGTGCACGTGTGTGTGTGCGCGCATGCGTGAGTGTACAAAATTGTACATCTTTAAAAACATGCATTATGACTTGCATGTTTTAAAAGTTTTGTTACTTTGAGAGAGATGGTATGTGCCTGTATGTGAGTGGGGGAGGGGCAGAGAGAACGGCTGAGATGATCCGGAACTGGCTTCTCACGGTCAGCACAGAACTCGACATGAGGCTCGATCTTGTAATTGTGAGATCATGACCTGAATTGAAATCAAGAGTTGCATACTTAACCACCCGAGCTACCCAGGTGCCCCCTGACTTGCATTTTTACATGATGAATAGGGCTTGGAAATATGTCCATTTTAGAATATACATATACATGTTCAGTTCTTAAAAAACACAATCCCATTTTACATTGCACTGTTACTTGTTTTTGTTCAGGTACTATTTCAGGAATATCTCTTCAGGTCAATGCATATAAAATGAATGCCTCATCATTGATGCAGTCATTCATCTGTTTAAGGGATAGTTAAGGTTTTTCCAATTATTATTGTTTTAAAATCTTTTTTTTTACATGCTTATTTGTTATAAGATGGAATAATACTTAGTATAGATTACCACATGTAAAAATAAAAGGTAAAGGGTATGAAATGAACATTTTAAATTGTTTAGATAGCACTGTGTTATTCTGAGAAGGACTTTACTAATTTACATACTCATGTCAGAATGCCAGATCCCCACATCCTCGTTTTATACTTGATATCATAGTCTTCTTAATTTTTGTCTACCTGCTACAGCAAAAATGATGCCTTGTTACTGTTTTAACTTGCTTTTCCATAATTACCAGCAAATTTGAGAATCTCTTTTTTATTGTCATTTCATAACATTTGTTCATCTTTTCTATTCAATTATCAATCTTCTTGATTTAGAGAAATTCTTAATGTAATTCACATCAGTTTGCTACTTGTTTTTAGTTTTACAAATGGTGTCTGTAAAATTTTTTTAAATTCTTTTATTTAAATTTATTTTTTAATGTTTATTTATTTTTGAGAGAGAGAGAGAGCAAGTGAGCATGAGCAGGGGAGGGGCAGAGAGAGAGAAAAAGGAAGACACAGAATCTGAAGCAGGCTCCAGGCTCTGAGCTGTCAGCACAGAGCCTGATGCAGGTCTTGAATGCATGAACCATGAGATTGTGACCTGAGCTGAGTCAGAGGCTTAACCGACTGAGCCACACAGGTGCTCCATTTATTATTTTTTTAAACTTTTCTTTTTGGGAGACAGAGAAAGAATGAGTGAGCAAGGGAGGGGCAGATGAGAAGAAGAGAGAGAATCTATTTTTAAACTTTTTTTAATTTTTATTTTATTATTTTTGAGAGAGAGAGAGAGAGAGAGAGAGAGAGAGAGACAGAGAGACAGAGCATGAGTTGGGGAAGGGACAGAGAGCAAGAGGGAGACACAAAGTCTGAAGCAGATTCCAGGCTCTGAGCTGTCAGCATAGAGCCCAATGTGGGGCTTGAACTCATAAATCATGAGATCATGATCTGAGCTGAAGTCAGACACTTAACACACTGAGCAGCCCAGGTGCCCTGAGGGGGAGAGAGAATCTTAAGCAGCCTCCATGCTCAGTGTGGAGCCCAATATGGGCCTCAATTCCATGACCTTGAGATCATGACCTGAGCTGAAATCAGGAGTCAGACACTTAATCAACTGAGGTACCCAGGTATCCCACAAATGGTGTCTTTTAAACCTTAAAAAATCAAGTCTTCTTTAGAGTTTGTTTTGGGTATGGCATTAGAGGTCTAGGTATAGATATTATTTTCAGATGTGATTATTATTAAGTATGCTATGTTTTGTTAACAGGTTGAGTCTAAAAATTAGAATCCAATAAGCAGGTTTTACAATATTATGAGTATGTGAATGTGGTTTACTGTAGAACCAGTATATTTGGGCTCTTAGGAAAAGAAATGCAATCTGTTGATACTAACCTCATGCCTCAAAGGAACATGATATTAAGTACAAAGGATTCTGTCTCCCCCTCTCTCTCCCTCTTTACAATACTACAACACTTGCTCAAGAATGGTACTAGATTTTAGTTTGCTTTGTAACCATTAATTTTTGTATAATTGGTTTTTCTTGGTGTTTTTAATTGTCCCTCATAAGAAAACATTACTCTGGTTATCAGTAGGAAAGAAAAAAAGATGAGTCATCAATGTTAATGAGACCTAACTTTGAGACATCTGACTTTAATCTCTATATGCCTAGCATTAGGATTCAATTGGTAGATGTATACAGAGTATTTTATTTGTGAAGATGTTAAGGAATTTAGATCTGGAGGTACACATGGAGCTGGCATGGTTAAAAGGCCAAGATCATCAGTTCTTCTTGGTCTCATTTCAAGGACTTTTTAAACTTCCTTATCTTTACATGTGAGCACATTGTCAGTAATTCTTTCTGAAACCTAGGGTTTGGGTGGGAACTAAGTCTGGCATTCCCAGTGAAAGGTGAGCTCTCAATTGGGTGGGACCTCACAGAAACTATTTGCTTCTTCTTGGTGCATGAGGAGAAGGTACTGGGAAAGGTACATTCTCCCCAGATGGCTCAGAAAAACGAGGAGGACATTTTCGAAAAAGCCATTAATCTCTGAAAAATACTTGTTATCAATATAGCAATGTGACTATTATGTGGCACAGAATAACATATAGTAAGGCGTTTCAAAATCAGGCAATTGGCACAGAGTTATTTTAAGATACTGGAGACTTTCTTAGGTTTCTCAATGTAGCATTATTTTTAAAATGATAGATTACATGTTTAGAATAGGGGCAGGTGAGGAGAGAAATGGAGCATGTATTGAGTAGAAAAGTATTTCTTAAAAGGTCTGCCCTAAAAGATGAAATGAACTAACATGCTGGTTGGGTCATTTGCTCCAATTTTCTCCTCTGGTTTCCTGCTACTGAATGGTGTACTAACCCTCTTTCCTGCCTGTGGGTTAGAAATCTTTGCCAATACTTGAACACAGGGGTCAGCCCTCCCCCTCATTTATATCCTTTTTTTTTTTTTTTTTTTTTTTTTTTTTGCTTAAAACAAGCAAGCCACAAAACCTGAATTCAAACTCATTCTCTTTGGATGGGTTGGGAATCCTATGTCACGTATCCATTACAGAAACTCACATGTCCAGCCTTGATATTAATGTCTACCAAAAATAAAGCATGGATCCTAAGCTTAATTTTGGTATATTTTAACTCTGCATGATTGTTATCATCCGCTGTTAAGTAAATCTGCAAGCCATGCTGAGGCCTGGGTGCACTTGAATAGCAATCATAAAAATTAGACTTTATAAAGCTAGAGTAATTGTCATGGTTGTCTCTGTTTATATACTTATTAAGTCCTGAATAAGATACCAATAACTGTGTGCCTCTGCCTTCTGAAGTAATACCAAATTAGTAATCTAGGGGAGGCATAGATCGGGTTGATAATACACTTTAGTTAATAAATAGTTCATTTCAGCATGTCCTCGGAGTTTAAATACTTGGGGTTGGCTGTGATTGAAATTACATAGCAGCAGGAATGAAAATATTTTCTGTAAAAAATGAGTGGCTGTGACCATTAAACTAGTTTTTTATGAGAGAAAATGTGTATTCTCTCACAGAGACCACTGTTGAGCACTTTAAGAACAACCTGAATAATGGAATGACTTGTCAAATTTTTATAAGTTGATATTTAGGGGTAGTTTTGATTTAAAGATGACAATTGAAAGGTGGTTTAATGCCATTTTAGGAAAAAATGGAACCTCTAATCTTATGCTATGCAGGATTACAGTTATGGAAAAGAAAATGACTTGAAATTATAGAACCAATTATGTTTATTTTCAGATGCTCTCTGGGGACAAAAGAAAAGCAAGTATTGGAATTGTTGAGTTTGAATAACTGAGAACTAATATGTGAGAATTAAAATGACTGATTACCATATATTTCTCTCCTTCAGGGACTAACCAGGCTTGACCCTGCTTAGCTTCTGAGATCAGACAAGATCAGACACGTTCAGGGTGAGATGGCCATAGACTTACCATATATTTCTACTTAAAACTTGCACACACTATTTTTATCCCTTGAAAGACACTTAAAGTTACCTGTAGGCTTAACATAGAAGCAGACTTTATTTAGCCTCTGATAATCAAATATTATTGCAGCTGTTTATAACATTATTATAGCTGTTTACAAAAGATGGTTGTCTGTACAAGGTACCTACTCATTATGGTTAATTTGACTGCCCTCAGACTGTGAGGTGAAACGTGTGCAGTCACATATGGAGGCTCTGGTCTTCTTTTCCTGACAGACATGTGTGTGAAGTCACTCACCTTTTAGGCTTTGGATCTGGCTGTTGGTTGGGTTGATGTCTGGGGTGATGGCAGCCATCTTGTGATCTTGATGTGACACACTTGCAGATGAAAGCAACATTCTGGAAAAGGCAAAGTAGAGAGAACCCTCAGGTCCTTGATGTTGTCATTGTGTTACAAAATGAACCAGCTCTGGACCAATCGCTCTACAGATTCTTGTTTGTGACATAATAAGTGGTTTTAGCTTTTTAAAATTTTAGTTGACATTCAATGTTATATTAGTAGGAATACAAAATGGTGATTTGGTAATTTTGTACATTACACAATCCTCACCATGATAAGTATAGTTACCATTTGTCATTATATATGACATTATTATAATTGTCTATGTTCCCTATGCTGTATTTTTCATCTCTGTGCCTTGTTAATAAATGGAAGCTTGTATCTCATAATATTACTCATCTATTTTGCCAATCACTCACCCCTATCTCCTCTGGCAAACATCAATTTGCTTGATGTATTTATAGGTCTGATTCTGCTTTTTTTTATTTATTCATTTGTTTCACATTTTCAATTTCACATACGAATGAAATCATATGGTATTTGTCTTAGTCTGATATATTTTACTTACCATAATATCTGCTAGGTCCATTCATGTTGTCACAAATAGCAAGATCACATCTGTCTTATGGCTGTGTAATATTCCACTCTATGTATGTATGTATGAATGTATGTATGTATATGTATGTTTCTTATCCATTTATCTATTGATGGATACATGTTTGCTTCCATATCTTGGCACAATAAACATAGGGGTGCATACATACCATTTTGATTTAGCATTTTCCTTTTTCTTTGGGTAAATACCCAAGAGTAGAACTATTAGATCTTATGGTATACTAAAACCTTGGTTTGTGAGCATAATTCAGTCTGGAAACATGCTTGTAATCCAAAGCACTTATATATCAAAGCAAATTTCCCCATAAGAAATAATGGAAACTCAGATGATTCATTCCACAACCCAAAAATATTCATACAAAAATGATTACAATACCATAGTGCAATACAAAACAATAAATAAAATAAAAAATATAAAGAAATAAATTAACCTGCGTTTACCTTTGAAATACTTCATGTCTGCTGTGAGGGAGACAAGAGAGAGGAGGGTTATTGTGAAGGATGACTTTCACTATCAGTAACAGAATCACTGCTATCTATTGGCTCAATGGAATCTTTTTCTTTTCATGTAACAAGGAACCTATCCAATGGTGCTTGTTTTTGCCTTCTTTTGAGGATTTCGTGGAAATGTGACATTGCATAGTTATTAAACAGGTTCATTGCTTGCACCCCTACAGCCTTATCTGGTGGTGCTTTTTAACAAAATTTTGTACAGTTTCCCATGTTTTACACATCTCCCTAATCTCATTTGAAGTGAGGGATTCCTCCACCTTTTTCTCCTCTTCCTCCACAGACAAGATGCAGATGTGGACTTCTTTAAAATCTTGCAATTTCGGCCACTTGCATATCTAGTTCATTTTCTCCATGATTTCTTTCTTAACTTGCATCGTGATCATTTCCTCCTTCTTACTGCCTTTCTTTTCAACCTTTTTCTTCATGAGGGCCATTGTATACTCTTGCATGGATGTTGACTACAGTACAGTATTAATAAACTCTTGTCATATACTGTATTTAATGAAAATGACAATAAGGCAGCAGAGGAAAGGGTCTATATTTGCAGGCAGCCTGACCTAGAATGAAGCCGAGCATTCCTAAGCTTACTCTTACAGGAAAAGGACTATCCATAGGTGCTTTGAAGTGACAAAAAATTAGTGCCAGTTGTGGGCACCTTCCAACATTCTGAAAAATCACTGATTTCTGCCAAACACCGTGGCCTGAGACCAAGCTTCCAAGCATGGGAGACAATCACCCACAATCCCAACAGTGAGAGAGGGAGGGAGGGAGGAAGGGAGGGAGAGACTGAGAAAGAGAGAGAGAGAGAGAGGGAGAGGGAGAGAAGAATCATTGGTTCAGTTGTGATCATGTGACATTTGGTGTCACATACTTGTATTTAAAGACATCGCTTGTTTATCAAGTTAAAATTTATTAGAAATATTTGATCATCTTGTGGAAGACTCACAGAACAAGTTACTCATAATTCAAGGTTTTACTGTATTTCTATTTTTAATTTTTTGAGGAACCTCCATACTGTGTACCAATTTACATTCCTGCCAACAGTGAGCAAAGGGTCCTTTCTCTCCACATCTTCACCCTTGTTAATTCTTGTCTTTCTAATTCTACCATTCTGACAGGTGTAAGGTGATAACTCATTGTGGTTTTGATTTGTTGTTCCCTGATGATGTGTGATGTTGAACATCTATTCAGGTGTCTATTGTCCATAAGTATGTCTTCTTTGGAAAAATGTCTATTCTGGTCTTCTGACCACTTTTTTTTTTTTTTTGAGATAGAGGTGGGGGAGGAGCAGAGGGAGAGGGAGAGACAGAATCTTAAGCACACTGCATCCTGATACAGAGCTTGATCTCATGACCATGAAATCATGACCTGAGTCTAACTCAAGTCAGACACTTAACCTACTGGGGTGCCCTGATCCTCTGACTACTTTTTAATCAGATTTTTTGTTTGTTTGGTGTTGAGTTATTTCAATTCCTTATATATTTTGGATACCAACCCTTTATCAAATAAGTAACTTACAAATACCTTCTCCCATTGAGTAGGTTACCTTTTTGTTTTGTTAATGGTTTTCTTTGCTAAGTAAAAGCTTTATATTTTGATGCAATCCAAAATGTTTGTTTTGTTTTTGTTTCCCTTACCTCAGGAGACATATCCAGAAAAATATTACTAAGGTTGATGTGTAAGAAATAACTGCCTACTTTTCTAAAAGTTTTATTGTTTCAGGTTGCACATTTAGGTCTTTAATGTGTTCTGAGTTTATTTTTGTGAATGGTGTTAGTGGTCCAGTTTCATTCTTTTGCTTGTAGCTGTCCAGTTTTCCCAGCACCATTTATTTGAAGAGGCTGTATTTTCCTCACTGTATATTCTTGGTTCTTGTTGTGGGTTAACTGACCATACAAGTATGCATTTATTTCTGTTCTTGCTATCCTGTTCCATTGACCTATGTGTCTACTTTTGTGCCAGTACCACACTGTTTTGATTACTATAGTTTTGTATCTTGAAATTGATATCTTGTCATAATTCCTGCTTTGTTCTTCTTTCTCAAGATGGCTTTGGCTATTTAGGATCTTTTGTGCTTCCATATAAATTTTAGTACTATTCTAGTTCGATGAAAAATAGTATTGGTATCTCGATAGAGTTTTGATAACTGCTATTACTCTTTAAGATCTGTTTATGTGGCTATAAATATTGTTGCTTGTTACTGAAGACATTATAATTGGCACAGTGAGCATTTTATCTTTTCCCTCTACCTATGCTAATTTTGTCTTGAACATGATTATACTCAGTGTTGTTTATACTGCCAGCCACTGGCATGCTTTGGAATTCAATTCATTTGGAACTGGTTTCATACATTTGAGATGAGAGGATAATATCACTGATAGCACTTGAAAATATTACCACATGAATTTCTAGTCTTGTGAAACATGTGTTCTAATTTGTTTTTACCAAAGGCAGCTTTGGTGCAAATGTCAGTTTGCAGTATTCACTTTCCTTCCATGAGGTGCACACCATGCCATAGGAAATAATGACAAAGATACATTTGGATTTTGAAATTTTACTTGCAACTCCCACATGAAGTCTTTCCAGCTCTATGAGGTCAAAGAGCTTCTTTAATCTCTTCTTCCAGTTGGGTAATGTTCTCATTAACTAGAGCAGCTCAGATTGTATATGATGGAAGGTCAAAACCAAGCTGATTTTCTTATTTTTATTCCTCCCACATTATTTTTCAAACAAAATTGGATCTAATCATTTTAAGGAGTTTGATATGTTTTAGCAATAGTTTTGACTTACCAGAGGTAATCAGGGATTTATACATTGTCAAACTCTACAGTTGACTATGATTATATAGCATAATTAACACAGTCAGTCATCATCTCCTAATTATTAGGAAACTTTTAAGCTTATGTAATGTTAACAAAGTTATTTATTTATTTTTTAATTATCTGAAGATTTTGTTATCAGGGATTAAAATGTTGGTCAAGTAGAGATGTAGATATGCAGCCTTTAAAAAAATGTTGATTCCACATTGTGTTGAGTTACACTAAACTATCAGACCTTAAATAATTACCCTTTACTGAATGTGATCTTTTATTTTTTAAACTCCCTGTTGTTTTTACCAAGGAATGTTCTCTTGAACTGGGTCCAATTGGAAGTGTCTTATTTATCCTTCATGACTCAACTTCGGGTATTATCTTTTAGATGGAGATTCTACCATTCCCTCCACCCCCATTTTATTCATTGATATTTAATAGATACTTTACAAGTATTTGTTGAATAAGTTAAGAAAAATGGTCTTGTATGGATCAACTTTGGATTCCTGTAACAAATATACAAAATAATTGTGATGAGTCAAAACATCGATCATGTGTTCAGTTGTGCACACACCATTCCCTTAAGTCAGGCAGTAGTGTATGTGGGTGGGATTAACTTCTGGACTGGTGGAGAGTGAACCAACTAGTAAACTTAGTCTCCCACAAAAACAAAGAAACATGTGGCAAAACAACAAAAACAACAATTTCAGAGCTCTGGAAATTAACCAAAGACATAGAAGAAACCATCAAGCATATATTTAAGAGAAACTATTGGCTTTAGGTAAGATAGGCAGGTCCTTGATGTTTTAACTTCAAGCTATTCGCATCCTCTCTACTTTCTTAGCTTAGTGGCATAGTAGTGGCTGGTAAAGAGCTCTATTAAATGCTTTATCCCCGGTAAATATATATATTCTAAATTTGTGGCTTCCTGGAAAACCTCTTTTTTCAGGGTATTACGGTTTTTTGATTTAACTTAGCGTTCAGTTTGGTGGGAAGGCTCTGCCCCCAGAATTTTACTGAAAATAGTAATAGCTAGCAACATCACAGCTGCTTAAGGCTGTGGTTTTAGTAGGGATAAATGAGATCGTGAGTGGGAATTTAAAAAGATTATGAACTATGACCAAGTGAGATTTATCCCAATAATGCAAGGCTGGTTTAACATAAAATCAACAAATAAATAGAAAAAAGGACAGAAACTACATGGTTATCTCAATAGATAGAGAAAAAAAGCATTTGATAAAACATAACATTCTTTCATAGTAAAACCAATGAGTAAAGTAGATACAGAAAGAATTTTCTTAATCTGATAAAGGATATCTGCAATAAACCCCAAATTAACATCATACTTCATGTGAAAGCATGAATTCCTTCCCACTAGGATCAGAAACAAGATAAGGATGTTTGCTCCCATCACTTCTAATCAACATTGTGTCATAGATTCTAGCCAGGGAAAGTTGGCAGCAAAGGAAATAAAAGGCATCCATATTGGAAAGGAAGAAGCAAAATTATTTCTATTTGCAAGTGACATAATATCATATATAGAAAATCCTAGAGAACACACTAAAATTGAACTGATTGGCAAGTCCAATGACATTGCAGAATACAAAATCAATGTGCCAAATCATTTTTATTTCTATATGCTATTGATACACAATCTGAAAAAATTAAGTAAAATTGGTTTACAATAACATAAAAAAATCTAACAAAATAATGGCAAAAGTTGTACAGTGAAAGCCACAACATGTTGAAAGAAATTTAAAAAAATATCTAAATAAATGGAAAGATATTCCTGGTTTGTAGGTTGATAGGCTTAGTATTGTTAAATGGGAATGCTCCCAAAATTGCTCTACACATTTAATAAAATTTCTAAAAATATCAGTTACCCCACCCCACCTTTTTTTTTTTTTTGCAAATACTGGCAAGCTGATCATAAAATTCATATAGTATAGAAGGGGTCCAGAATGGAAAAGAACAAAGCAACTTGAGAAGGAAAAACTATGCTTCAAAACTCACCCTCTGTGAATTCAAAACCTACCACAAAGTTAAGACATTGTGATGCTAGAATAGGGGTGGATATAAGGATTAATGGTGTAGACTTGAGAGTCCAGAAGTAAACCTTTTATATTTATGGTGAATTAATTTTCAGCAAGAGTGCCAAGACATTTAAATAGGAGAAAAAACAGACTTTTCAACAAATGGTGCTGGACAAGTGGATATCCATATGCCAAAGAATGAAGTTGGATCCCTACCTCATATCACATATAAAAGTTATTTCCAGTGGTACCTGGGTGGCTCAGTTGGTTAAGCGTCCAACTTTGGCTTAGGTCATGATCTCGCAATTTGTGGGTTTGAGCACCGCATTGGGCTCTGTGCTGACAGCTCAGAACCTGGAGCCTGCTTCAGAGTCTGTGTCTCCCTCTCTTTATCTGCTCCTCCCCACCGCACACTCTGTCTGTTTTTCTCTCTCAAAAATAAATAAACTTTAAAAAGAGGTTTTTTTCAGTAGATCAACATCTTAAACACATGAGCTAAAACTAGAAAATTCTTTGATGAAAACATAGTAATAAATCTTTAGAACCTCTGGTTACACATGATTTCTAAATTATAACACAAAAGCACATGAAACAAAGGAAAATATTTAAATTGCCTACCTTACATTAAACTTCTGTGCTATAAAAAATATCGTCAAGAAAGTGCAAAGACAGGGGTGCCTGGGTGGCTCAGTTGGTTAAGTGTCTGACTTCAGCTCAGGTCATGATCTCATGGTTTGTGGGTTTGAGCTCTGCCTTGGGCTCCAGGCTGATGGTGTGGAGCCTGCCTAGGATTCTCATTTTCTTTTTCTGCCCCTCCAACACTCACTCTTTGTCTTTCTCTCAAAATAAATAAATAAACAACAACAAAAAAGAAAGTGCAAAGATGACCCATAGAATGAGAGAAGATATTTTCTCATCATGTCTCTGATAAGAGGTTTATATGAAGAATAATAACGAATACTTAAAACTCAATAATAAGAAAATCCAGTTAAAAACTGGGCAACAAATAGGCACTTCCCTAAAAAGATCTACAAATAGCTAACAAGCATGTGAAAGGTGACCAACATCATTAGTCATGAGGGATATGCAAATCAAAACCACAATGAGATACCAGTTCACATCTATTAGCATGGCTGTAATCAAAAAGACAAAAAATAGTTAAGTGTTGGCAAACATGTAGAGAAATCAGGACTCTCTCTGTTGCTGTTGAAAATTTGAAGTGGAACAGCTGTGTTGGAAATCATTCTTTCCTTGAAATTTTAAACATAGGGTTACCTTATGTTCCAGAAATTCTACTCCTGGGTATATTCTCAGGACAAATTAAAACCTATGTCTATCCAAAAACTTGTACAAACGTGTCCTTGGCAGTATTATTTATAATTATTAAAAACTGGAATTATCCCAATTTTCTAAGAACTGGTGAAAGGATAAACAAAATCAAATATATCAATGTAACAGAATATTATTCAGCCATAACAAGGAAGTTTCTTCCTTAACACATACTACAGAATAGATAAACCTTGAAAACATGTTAAGTAAAAGAAGCCTATTACAGAAGACCACATATTATATGATTAATCTGTATGAAATTCCCAGGGTAGGCAGATGTATAGAGATGTAGATTAGTGGTTGCTTGAGGCCGTAGGGGGTGAGGGATGGTTTGGGATAGAACATGGAGAATGACTGCACATGGGTACGGGCTATCTATTGAAGTGATGAAAATGATAAAAATTTAGATTGTGGTCATAGTTGCACAAAGCTGTGTATATACTAAAAAACCATACACTTCTAAGTGCGTAAAGTTTTTAGCATATGAATTATATCATTAAATCCATTAAAAATAATATATGGCTATTTTTTGTGCTACAGTGTTGTTCCATTTCAACAGTGGCAATCAGGCGACAATACTTTTTGTCTTTGATTTGAGTGTTTGGTGAATCTTCAAGCAATGTAGTTGAAAATCACTTCTGTGTAGTTTTAGAAGATTTGTCCATTAAGGTTTAAAAATTCAGAGGGGAAGGAATATCCTTTTCAGCTTACAAGCCTCTCTTCACTCTGGATCTTGATTGGTAATGCTTTTTCATACAGCTTCTTGTGCTTTAGAGATGCTATATTATGCAGAAAAAGTAACATATATCAAAGAACTGGCAAAGAGATAGATCCTCTTTCATTTCTGTATGAATTTTTAAGATTTTAAGTGTGTGTGTGTGTGTGTGTGTGTGTGTGTGTGTGTGTGTGTATGTATGCATTGCAAAGTACTTGTGGGTGTTTTTTAAAAATTTTATTTCTTTGTGGTGTTTGCATGGAAATGATGAATAAAGGGAGTCTTCCATTCTCTCATTGTTTATATATTTATTCAAGAAGCATTTGTTAAGTGCCTCTTAGGTATTGAACTAGACTTTGAGAAAACATAATACTATGTGAACTGAGACTTTGGGAATTTCTTAATCTAGTGTTATCACTCTATTTGTAATTCAGCAAGACAGATCTGATGAATACTCACTGCCAGGTTAAACAAAGAGAAACTTGGTGAAACTTGTTGGTCTCTCTACTTAAGCCACTTATTTCCCAGGATTCTTAGCACTTTATACTGTCTTTGCAGTTTTGCATTGATGAGACAGTGAAATTACCTTTGTTATAGATTCTAAAATACTCCCCAAACCCCTCAGGATGTAAATGTAGAACACTCATCAAATGTGATATTATCTGTTGACTATGAACTGAAAACAACTAATCTAGTTCTTTGGAACTAGAGACAAGGTAGTTACCACAAGTCAGGGGGTCTTAATCACAGTATTGTAATTTATACAAGGCTTCTTGACTTGTGCTTCTTGGTCACTTACCATGGAAAGGTGATGTGCTGACCGATTGTAAGAAGTACCATGTATGTACTATGTTCTTTCACAATTCCTCAATCTCAAAAATCTTCAGTCATAGTTTATTTTTTAAAAGAACTATTGAGTAGATACTCATACGTGTATTCATACCTGTATTTATACCTGATGAGTCTGCTGATGTATCATCTTTATTAAATCACTTAAGGACTTAAGTGAATGCCCTGAGTGATCTGGCCCCCCACCCTAGGGGACTTAGTAAATCAGTGGTTAAGATCATAGGGATCGTGGTAGAAAACTTTTTTTTTTAATTATTTTGGGAATTGTTATCTTATTCTGTGTTTTCTCTTCCATGTGCCAATATTCTTGCTGTGATAGGTATCTCCAATGCAGCCAAATAGATGCCAAATGAGTCACCTTCATGCTAGTGAAACCCTTTGCTGACTGCTTAAGGTGCACTGTAGGAGAGGGGTTGTAAGATTGAAAGAGTCAATCCCAAGGGGTGAAGTGTTGTAGGATATTGAGAAGACATAACTTACGGTTGACTGATGTGCTGGATCTGGGTCATTGAGGCTTCTCACCCTTTCCACTGTCCTTGGGTTCTCCTTTCCATCCATCATTCCCACAGCTGGAGCCTTTTTCAAAAACACAGACTTGAGAGAGTAATGTGTTGTTGAGATGATCTGGATGGGTATATGTGAACCCTGTTAAAGCCTCTAAACAAAGGCTTTTGTGGGCAGGTGCAAACTTCTATTTGTCTCATGGCCATTCAAGACAAGCCTTGTATATAAGTTGCCTTATTAAAACTTTCATCTACAAAAAAATAAGGCATGTCTAAGACTTTTGTGCCTATTTTTAAGTTGTGTTGGTTGTCCTCCTTTTTCTTACCTTTTTTCTCAGTGATTGGCAGGACTTTTTTAATGCATTCTTTAAGTGTTCCTCTCCTTGATGGTGATTGGGAGTATAATCTCCTGCTCTCTGGGTTGGCTTTTTATTCTTAATTCTTGATTTTAATATTTTTATGCATATAAGAAGTTCTTAACTTTAAGGTAGTCAGATTTATCAATATTTAAATTTATTATTAGACCTTGTGTTTAATAACATCTTCTTTATCCTGAGGTCATAAAGATATCCTTCTATATTACCCTATAAATTCTGTACAGTTTGCCTTTCATATTTTGGTACTTAATCCGGTTGAAATAGATTGTTTTGATTAGCATGTAAAGTGTGAGTCAAGTTTTATTTTTTTCTGGATGTACACCCAATTGTTCCAGCATCATTTTTAAAAAAATCTGTTTCCCCAAAGTTTGGCACTGCCGTTTTCATATGTCAAGTGTTCATATATGTGTGATCTCTCTATTCCATATGTTTTGGGTGCTCTGTTCTACTCTTATTTATTATTTTTATATTGTTATTTAAAAATGTTTTGCTATTGAATTACAAGCATTAGAGTACAAAACATAGTAATTTGACAATTCTACACATTACTCAGTGATCCCCACATTAAGTGTAGTCACCATCTATCATACATTGTTACTATACTATTATTGACATATTTCCTCTGCTGTGCTTTTCATCTCATGACTTACTTATTTTATAACTGGAAGTTTGTACCTCTTAATCCCCTTCATCTCTTTTTCCCATGCATCCAGCTGACTCCCCTCTGGCAAACATCAGTTTATTCTCTGTATGATTCTGTTCCTGTGGTTTTGTTTGTTTTTTAGATTCCACATATACATGAAATCATATGGTCTTTACCTTTCTCACTCTTACTAATTAGCATAATACTTTTCAGACCCATCCATGTTGTTGTAAATGGCAAGATTACATTCTTTTTTATGGCTCAGTAATATTTGATTTATATTATATTATTTTATATTATATAATAATAAAATATAAAGAAGCCTATTACAGAATACCACATATTAGATGATTACATCTGTATGAAATGCCCAGAGTAGGCAAATGTATAGAGACATAGATTAATGGTTGCTTGAGGCTGTAGGGGGTGAGGGATGGGTTGGGATAGAACATGGAGAATGACTGCACATGGGTACGAGTATCTATTGAAGTGATGAAAACGATAAAAATTTAGATTGTGGTCATAGTTTTATATATATATATATATATATATATTCCATATATATGTATATTCCATATATATGTATACTATATATATATATATATTCCATATATATGTATATTCCATATATATGTATACTATATATATATATATATTCCATATATATGTATATTCCATATATATGTATATTCCATATATATGTATACTATATATATATATATATATATATATATATATATATATATATTCCATACACACACATGCCACATATATCTTGGCTATTATAAATAATGCTGCAATGAACATAGGGGTGCATATATCTTTTTGAATGAGCATTTTTGCTTTCTTTGGGTAAATACATGGTAGTGGAATTACTGGATCATATGGAATTTCCATTTTTAATTTTTTCAGAACCTCCATGCTGTTTTCCGAGAGGCTGCACTAGTTTACATTTCCACCAGCAATACACCAAATACTTGCTAACACTTGCTATTTCTAGTCTTCTTGATACTAGCCCTTCTAACAGGTGTCCATTGGTATCTCATTGTAGTTTTTTTGCACTTTGCTGATGATTAGTGAGCATCTTTTCATGTGTTTGTTGGCCATCTGTATGACTTCTTTGGGAAAATGTCTATTCAGGTCCTCTGCCCATATTTTAATCAGATTGTTTCTGTGGTGTTGAGTTGTCTGAGTTCTTTACATATTTTGGATTTTAACCCTTCATTAAATATATCATTTGCAGTTATCTTCTCCCATTTGGTAGGTTGCCTTTTGTTTTGTTGATAGTTTTCCTTTTATATGCAAAAGTTTTTATTTTGATGTACTTCTAATAATTTATTTTTGCTTTTGTTTTCCTTGCCTGAGGAGACATATCTAGAAAAAGAGTGATGTCTAAGTGATTATTAAAAAAAGGCTGATGTCTAAGTGATTATTGTCTTTGTTTTCTTTTAGGAGTTTTACAGATTCAGGTTTCACATTTAGGTCTTTCATATATTTTGAGTTTGCTTTTGTATATGGTACAACAAAGTGGTCCAGTTTCATTCTTCTATATGAAGCTGTACAGTTTTCCCAATACCGATTATTGAAGAGACTTTTTCCACTGTATATTCTTGCCTTCTTTGGCATGGATTAATTGGCCATATAAGTGAGAGCTTATTTCTGGGTTCTCTGTCCTACTCCACTGATTGTGTGTTTCTGAGAATTTATCTATTTCTTCTAGGTTATCCAATTTGTTGACATACAATATTTTTTAGTAGTCTCTTGCAATCTTTTGTATTTCTGTGTTGTCTGTTGTTACTTTTCTTTCATTTCTGATATTATTTATTTGAGTTCTCTCTCTTTTTCTTGAGGAGTGTGGCTAAAGGCTTATCAAGTTTATTTAACTTTGAAAAAGACCAAGCTCTTGGTTTCATTGAACTTTTCCTTTGTTTTCTTAGTCTTTATTTATTTCCACTCTGACCTTTATATTTTTCATTCTTCTGCTAAATTTGGGTTTGTTTATTCTTTTTCTAATTGCTATAGGTGTAAGGTTAGATAGTTTACTTGAGATTTTCCTTGTTTTTTGAGCTCCCAAAAGTTTTAGACCATTGTATTTTCATATTCATTTGTATCCTTGAATATTTTTAGTTCTTTTTTGATTTCTTAGTTGACCCACTGATTATTTAGTAGCATTTATTTTTTGTCCTACATATCTTTGTGTTTTTTACCAGTTTTTTTCTTGCAATTGATTTCTAATTTCATACTGTAGTAATTGGAAAATCAGCTTAATATGATTTCAATTTATTGAGGTTTGTTTTGTGGCCTAACATGTGATCTATTCTGAAGAATGTTCCACGTGCACTTCAAAAGAATGTGTATCGTGTTCTGTGTATGTCTGTTAAGTCCATCTGGTCTAATGTGTCATTCAAAGCCATTTTCCTTATTGATTTTCTATTTGGATGATCTATCCAGATAGATGTAAGTGTGATGTTTAAGTTCCTCATTATCATATTACTGACATTTTCTCTCTGTATGTCTGTTAATTTGCTTTATGATTTAAGTGCTCCTATGTTAGGTGCATAGGTATTTACAATTGTTAGATCTATTCACTTGTTGGATTAATACCTTTATCATTATGTAATGCCCTTCTTTGTCTATCATTGTCTTTGTTTAAAGTCTGTTTTGTCTAGGGGTGCCTGGGTGGCTCAGTCGGTTGAGCGTCTGACTCCAGCTCAGGTCATGATCTCACAGTCTGTGGGCTCAAGCCCCATGTCTGGCTCTGTGCTGACAGCTTGGAACCTGGAGCCTGCTTTGGATTCTGTGTCTCCCTTTCTCTCTGCCCCTCCCCTGCTCATGCTCTGTCTCTCTCTCTCTCCCTGCGAAAAATAAATGAAAACATTAAAAAAAATTTAAAGTCTGTTTTGTCTGATAAAAGTATTGTCCCTCTGACTTTTACTTATTTTTTTTTACTTCCAATCTCATGGAATATCTTTTTCCTTCCTTTTCAGTCTGTATGTGTCTTTAGGTCTAAAGAGAGTCTCATAGTTGGTGTTGTTTTTTGTCCACTCATTCATCCTGTGTCTTTTGATTGGGGCATTTAGACCATTTACACTTAAAGTAAATTATTGATAGGTATATAAAAAATTATTGATAGATGTATACTTACTACAATTTTGTTGATTGTTTTATTTTTGTTTTTGTAGTTCTTTGATGTTCCTTTCTACTTTTCTTGCTGTTCCCTTATTATTAATAACTTCCTTGAGTGTTATGCTTAGATTCTTTTCTCTTTATTTTTTGTTTATCTTTTTTAAGTTTTTGGTATGTGGTTTATATATAATATCCTTAATATAAAGCAGTCTAAAGTTGATGGTTACTTAAGTTAGAACACATTCTAAAAACACTAATTTTACTACCTTGTCTCCGTGTTTCATGTGTATGATGTCATATTTTACATTTTTAAATTTTGTTAGTGTCAGCTAATATTTAGATATAATTGAATTCACTTCTTTTGCCTTTTGACCTGTTTACTAGCTTTATAAGTGATTGATCTACTACCTTTTCCTTCACTTTAACTCATGAATTTTTTTCTTTCATATGTGTATTTTTTACTCTCATTATGGCCTTTCTTTTCCACTTAAGGAAGTCCCTTTGACATTTCTTGTAAGTCTGGGTTGGTAGTGATGAACTTCTTTAATTTTGTATCTCTGGGAGGCGTTTTAGAGCTCTTCTTCAATTCTAAGTTATAACTTTACTAGGTATGGACTTTTTCTTTATAGTGCTTTGGATATATCATGCCACTCTTTTCTGGCCTGTAAAATTTCTGCTGAAAATCTGCTTATAGCCTCGTGGGGTTTCCCTTGTCTGTAACTAGTTGCTTTTCTCTTGCTACTTTAAGATTTTCTCTTTATCTTTAAGGTTTAGCATTTTAATTATTTTGTGTCTTGTTTGGACCTCCTTGGGTTCATCTTATTTTAGGCTCTTGTGCTTTCTGGCCCTGAATATCTATTTCCTTCCTCAGATTGGAGAAGTTTTCAGCTATTATTTCTTCAAATAGATTTTTTGCCCCCTTCTCTCTTTTATCCTTCGGGGACTCCTGTAATGTGACTGTGAGTCTGAATGATGTTGTTCCAGACATCTCAACCTATCCTCCATTAAAAAAAAATCCTCCATTAAAAAAAAAATCTTTTTGTTTTTTAGGTTGAGCCCTTCCCATTACCTGTCTTCCAAATCACTGATTTGTTTTTCTGTATTTCTAATCTGCTCTTGATTCCCTCTAGTGTATTTTTCATTTCAGTAATTGTATTGTTCACCTCTGATTGCTTCTTTCTCCTATTTTCTATCTCTTTGTTGAAATTCTTACTGAGTTCATTCAGTCTCAAGTCCATTAAACATTTTTATGACTATTACTTTGAACTCTTTATCAGGTGGATTGCACATCTCTGTTTTGTTTAGTTCCTTTTCTAAAGTTTTGTCTTATTCTTTTGTTTGGAGGATATTCCTCTGTCTCCTCATTATATATTTTTTTCTTTTTGGTTTGTTTTCATGAATAGGCAAAAGAGTTACTTTACTAGTCTTGAAGGAAAGGCTCCATGTAGACTACATGTTGAAAGCTTTGGATGGCTGGAGCTGTAGGGGGTGGAGGCTGGGGGGTCCTGGGATACTTTGTACTGGGGCTACTCTGGTGAGATAGCTGGAAGTAAAGCATGGGGCGCAGGATCCCAGGGTTCCCCACACAGAGGGCACCCTGGCAGAACAGCTGAAGCTTAATGAGGTGCAGGCTGGGGTCTTAGGGTATTCACAGGGGGCCCCCTGGCAGGATGGCTAGAGCTGAAGCAGGCACCAGCCAGTGGTCCTGGCACAGTCTACTCAAGAGGCACCCTTGTGGGGAGACTGGAGCTGAAGTAGGCACTAGCTGGGTGGTCTTGATGTGATCCATGCAGAGGGCTCCCTGGTGGAACAGAAAGAGTTGAAGCCGGAGCAGGTCAGGTGGTCCCATGGTGCTCCACACAGGGATGCCCTGATGAGTCACCTGGAACTGAAGTAGGTGTGGGCCTGGTGTTTCCTGGGGTGTTTTGTCCCTCTGCCACCTTGCCAAGATAACTGGAACTGTAGTGGATACTGCCGAGGTGTCCCAGAATGTGCTGAACTGGGTCTGCCTTTGTGGGATGGCTGAAGCTCCAGTGGATGTAGGTGATGGGGCTACCTTGGGAAATTGTCTAGGGCTGGTGTGGCCTAGGGACATATGGCTTGCTGAGGCAGCAGCCTGGCTAGGACACCAGGACCTTGCTTCCATCTACAATATCAAGTGAGGTGGGGGTCATAGACAGTGATGCTTTCCTGCCCCTTTGACTCCATATCTCCCTTTGGGAGATGTTCTGGGATTTTCGTTTATGTTCTAGTTGCCCTTTTAAACTGTGGCTTTTTTTTTTCTATGCCCCAGGGCAGGTGGATCTGCTCAAGATCCCTAAGTACCATCCCTCCCTACTGCAGTTCCCATGGTGGGAGGTGGGGTTCCCATAGTTACCATAATTCTGTTTTTCCTGCCATTCTCTTTGTGGTCCCTCTGTCCTTCACGTTGAAGTTGTTAAGTCAACCCTCAGTTCTTCTTCATAGGATAATTGCTCTATATGTAGGTGCAGACTCAGTGTGTCCATGTAGGGGGGAAGAACAAAGTCTTCGTACCTTGTCATCTTGCACCCTAAGGTTTTTTTTTTTAACTCTGTGCTATTTTTTTTTAGAGTTGATTTATTTATTTTGAGAGAGAGAAAGAGAGAGAGTCCACTAATGAGGGCAGGGCAGAGAGAGAGGGAGAGAGAGAGAATATCCCAAGCAGGTTCTGCACTGTTGACATAAGCCCAATATGGGGCTTAAAGTCATGAACCATGAGGTCATGACCTGAGCCAAAGTTGGATGCTTAACCAGCGGAGCCACCCAGGCACTCCTCTTTTTAGTGTTTTACTTTTTGTAAGGTCAATAGCAATGTTCCTTCTTTTATTCCTGATTTTAGTAGTTTGTATCTTTTTGTTTGTTTGTTTTGGTGAGTATATTAGTATCCTGTGGCTACTGTAACAAATTACCACACACTGGGTGGCTTAATAATATTTTATATTAATTACATGTTCAAATGATAATTTGAGTATTATTAAAATTGATTTCATTTTTAAATGTGGCTTCAAGAGTCAGATGCGTAATTGACTGAGCCACTCAGCGGCCCCTAGTGTGGCCCCTAGTGATACTATTATACTTTTCTGTTCACTATAGTTTATTTTAATGTTTTGATATTATTAGAGCAAGTCATTGAGTTTTAAAATTTTAACTATTATGTTTGGCATTTCTGGAAGTACTTCTAACTTTTTTTCCCTCAAATTTTCTAGTCATTCTTTTGGTCTTTTGGTGTTTGTGTTTTTCATAATTTTAAAGAACATACTAGTTATATTTCATATTCTAGTTTTGATAATTATAATGTTAGATGCCTTTGGGTCCAATTCTGCTCCTGTTTCTGTTGGTTTTCACTCATGGTGCCCTTTTTCCTGACATGTTGTATGATTTTTGACTTTGATCTCATGTCTCCAAGAATTTAATCTGTGGGAATCTTTTGAGGTTTGTTTTGAAGGTGGGTTTTTCTAAAGATTTGTATCATTTTTCTCATTTCTCTATTTTGTGATTACTTTTAGTTAAGGTAGCATGAACTGAGACTGGAAAATCATTGGGATACCACTTCAAGGTAAAAAAGTACTCAGTACCAAATTTCTATTAGGGTTTCCTTACATTCCCTGGTGGAGTAGTTACTTGCTACTCAATATTGAATGGTGGCCCTGGCACGCTTTTGGGAATACCTTATCCTATTAAATTTTATATTTCGGTTTTTTCTCCAGTACTTTGTTTTCTGTGAAATTGAAAACCCAAGTTCATTTAGTTTCACTATTGCCCTCTAGGTAATGACCAACTTTTGTGAGGAAAGACTTTAAAACTATTTTTATCTGGTACTCTTTTTTTCCATCAAGTGAGTCAGGGTATCTGGTCTGCCTGGCTACATGAAACAGAAACTTCCATATATAGATTTACCAATACCATCATGAAATTAACTTCTTTTTAAATGTTTTTTTAAAAATTCCAGTTAATTAACATATGGTGTAATAGTAGTTTCAGGTGTACAATTTAGTGATTCAGTACTTTAATACAACACCCAGTGTTCATCATAACAAGTGCACTTCCTAATCCCTAGCTCCTGCTTAACCCACTCCCCGCCTACCTCCCCTTTGGTAACCATCAGTTTGTTCTCTATAGTTCAGAGTTTGTTTCTTGGTTTGCCTCTCTCTCTTTTTCCCCATGTTTATTTTTTTCTTAAATTCCACACATGAGTACAATCATAGGGTATTTGTTTCTCTGACTGATTTATTTTGCTTAGGATAATACTCTCTAGCTCCATCCATGTCATTGCAAATGGGAGAATTTCATTCTTTTTGATGGCTTAATAATATTCCATTGCATATATATGCCACTTCTTCCTCATCCATTCATCAGTTGATGGACCTTTTGGCTCTTTCAATAACTTGGCTGTCATTGATAATGTGGGTATAAGCATCAGGGTGTATGTATTCCTTTGAATTGAGTATTTTTGTGTTCTTTGGGTAAATGCCTGGTAGTACAATTGCTGGATTGTAAGGTTCTATTTTTAATGTTTTGAGGAAACTTTATACTACTTTCCACAATAACTGTACCTGTTAGCATTCCCACTAACAATGTTACCCTTTCTCCACATCCTCACCAACACCTGTTGTTTCTTGTATTACTAATTTTAGGCATTCTGAAAGGTGTGAGATGCCATCTGATCATGGTTTTGATTTCTATTTCCTTGATGGAGTGATGTTGAGCATCTTTTCATGTGTTTTTGGCCACCTGGATGTCTTATTTAAAAGTCTATTCATGTCTTCTCCTTTTTTATTAAAGTTATTATTTATTTTGAGAGAGAGAGTGCTGGGAAGAGGCAGAGAGAGAGAGGGAGAGAGAGATTATCAAGCAGGTTCCTTGCTGTCAGTACAGAGCCAGATGTGGGACTTGATCTCATGAACACTGAGATCATGACATGAGCCAAAATCAAGAGCTAGACACTCAACCAACTGAGCCACCCAGGCACCCCTTCTGCTCATTTTTTTAAAATGGATTATTTATTTTTTGGGTGTTGAGTATTTACGTTCTTGATAAAAAGTTAGTATTTTTAGATACTAACTTTTTATCAGCTCTGTTGTTTGCAAATCTCTTCTACCATTCTGTAGGCTGCCTTTTAGTTTTGTTGATTATTTTTCTTGCTGTGCAAAAGCTTTATATCTTGATGAAGTGCAAATAGTTTATTTTTGCTTTTGTTTCATGTGCCTCAGGAGACTTATCTAATAAGAATTTGCTATGGCTGATGTCAAAAAGGGTACTGCCTGTGCTTTCCTTCAGGATTTCCCTGGTTTCCTGTCCCATATTTAGGTCTCTAATCCATTTAGAGTTTATTTTTGTGTATGCTGTAAGAAAGTGGTCCAGGTTCATTCTTCTGCATGTTGCTGTCCAGTTTTCCCAGCACCATTTGTTGAAGAGACTTTTTTCCATTGGATAGTCTTTCCTGCTTTGTTGAAGATTAACTGACCATATAGTTGTGGGTTCATTTCTGGGTTTTCAATTCTGTTCCATTGATCTATGTGTCTATTTTTGTGCCAATACCACACCGTCTTGATCACTATAGCTTTGTAATATAACTTAAAATCTGGAATTGTGATGCCTTCTGACTTGTTTTTCTTGTTCAAGATTACTTTGGCTATTTGGGGTCTTTTGTATTTCCATATAAGTTTTAGGATTATTTGCTCTAGCTCTGTGAAAAATGTTGTTGATATTTTGAAAAGGATTTCATTAAATGTGTAGGTTGCTTTTCCTAATATAGACGTTTAACAATATCTGTTAATACATGAGTTTAGAATGTTTTTCTGTGAATTTAATTTCCACTAGGCTGCACACAGTTATTGAAACATAAAAAATAGCTCTCATGAGTAGAGTGACCATTAACTTTTTTACCATAAATAGAATGCTCTTCAGAGTGAAATAAGCCATGTTTAATAATTACAGAAGAATCATAGGCATGATATGGGACTATCATAGGCCACCAGGACATAGTTCATCTCCCTTATTGAGAGAAGTCAAATTGTGGGGTCAAAGGTGAATTAATTTCTTCAACTGTGTAATTTAATGCAGAATCTGTGGATTTGAACTACTTAAAGAGATGAGATGTTGTCCAATGGAAGTGATAGAATTTAATCATTCTAGAGTTTTACATGTTTTAAAATCTGGTTTTGCCATTGACTACTTGTTTGTCCTTAGGTGAATTATTTAACTTTACTGAGGTTTAATTTTCATGTACATTGTATATATAATGTAAGAGTAATAAACTATCTCAAGATGTTATTGTGAGGATTATGTAACATGCCTGATGGGGTAATTCTCACCCTCAATAATAGTTGCTATTACTTTACAAACATGACTTTTTAAAACATAAGAAATGACTTCCATACAGGTGATGTGGAGTAAATGATTCATGATCTTGAATGTGAAAGAATTAAGAAAGAAGATACAACTGCTTAAAAAGACGTTTGTGATCAGCACCACAAGTTAAAGTATGTGTAGAAATAATTTTAAAAGCTCTTGATTTCTGTAATAAAAACTTCCCATTTATAGGAAGTCATTCCTTTCTGTAGATCATTGCTTTATAAACTACTCCTGGGTCCCAGAAGGAATATTATAGTCTTGAGACAGCAGAAATTTACAGTTTAAAAAATCGTGCTTCATCAAGATGTTAATCGGATTTAAATTTTTTTTTTTAAGTTTATTTATTTTTGGCAGTCAGAGTGCGAGCATGAGCTGAGGAGGGGCAGAGAGAGAGGGAGACACAGAATCCAAAGCAGGCTCCAGGCTCTAAGCTGTCAGCACAGAGCCCCACGTGGGGCTCGAACCCACGAACTGTGAGATCATGACCTGGGCCGAAGTTGGACGCTTAGCCTATTGAGTCACCCAGGCACCCCAAGATGTTAATCTGATTTTTTAAAAAATTTACATATATTTTCCTTATATCCTGAATATTCATGACTTTTCCTAGACCTAGATGAAGCAAGTACTTTGAGAAACTTACTGTAGTACATATTCAAGCCCCTTGGATTTTCAGTGCTTCTTTATGAACTTTAGGATAGACTAAAAGAGTAAGAATATCAGAAAGAAGTTAACACCAAGCCCTTCAATATGTCTCAAAGCAGTAATTTGAAACATTAAGTTGGAATTAACAATAGTTAATTTAAGTATTTAAGAGAGTGTATACTGCTATCATTGGGTACTTCAAAATTTTATTTTGAAGAAAATATTGTATGAACACTATTAACAATAAGAATTTTAAAGTGAATTTATTCACTAATAGATTAACATACTTATGGTTTTTTAAAATGTTTATTTTGTGCGTGCGCAAGAGAGAGCGAGCTGGGTTGGGGGGGGTGCAGAGAGAAAGGGAGAAAGAGAATCCCATGTAGGCTCTGCACCATCAGTATAGAGCCTGATGCGGGGCTTGAACCCACAAACTGTGAAATCATGACCTGAGCCAAAATCAGGAGTCAGATGCTTAACTGACTAAACCACCCAGGTACCCCCATATTTATGTTTTTAGTAACATTTACAGCCTTTGTACACCCCTGTGTAATCTTTAGAGGTTATAATTAAAGGGTAGATACAGTTTCGTATTTCATACTGTGATACAGTATAATTTCTAATTACCATGTGGTCCTTTCTCTATTGTGAAAGGAGCTTTATCGCTAACAGTGCCTCATCCTCACCGCCAGAAGATGTAGCATGTCATTTCAGGGAACAACTAGACTTGGAACAACCACCCTGCCTTAAAATGGAAATGATTGGGACTAATCCCATAAATCTCTGTAAAATAAAACCCTAGCTCTCTCTCTCATACACATATGAATGGCAAAACAAAGCAATGCTGTGTCTCTGGCAAGGAACAAAAATACAAACTTTGCAATACAGTGCATTTTGTGTACATACTATGCTTCCTGGCATCCCTGTTGCAGAATCAGGAAAGAGAAAACTCACTAAATCTTTTAATTTTTTTAAACAAGCAACTGGTTCCTAAGATCTTGATTGAGTAGTAATGTGATTCAAAGTGACCACAAGGGAGGAGAAATGGCTTGCTTTTCTCATCTAGTTTTCCATCCCAACTGGCAATGTTGAATGCCAGATGCATCTAGGAAAGGCTTAAAATTCCATCAGTATACCCACTTGTCCAATCCTACACAACAGTAATGGCTGAGGTATATAGTGCTAATAATAAAAATAAAAAATAGGCTAGTAATCTCTGCATGAAACCTGAGGCTGAGAAACAATGCTCTTCTCAGTAATGACCCCTTGGAGTCTGTAGCAGTTGAAGGCAAAGCCAGTGCATGTGGTTGCCATATTCTTTTCTCCATCACTTCCTCTTTTAATATCTAAGGATTTTACCCTTATGATTTTTATCTTCTTTAAGCTCTCAAATGCATTGTCTTAATTTGTATGGAAAGGCTATTCCATCTTGGGGGATTTTTGTGAAGACGCTGTAATACCCAGTGGGTATGGTAAGGCCCTCACATTAATGCATTGCATTACAAAGAAAGGTTCTTTTTATTGGTTTTAAATTTAATATCATTTCTACTCTTCTCAATATAGAGACAACCAGGGAAAATGTTAATACATTACTTGCCCAATATTTTGAGATGAACTTTTTCATGTCATCGACTATTTAGCTTTTGTGAGTAAACAATCAGTAGTTTTCTAGTAAATCATTTATTGCCTTATTGTCTCAAAAATAATACATTTTTTCTATCAAGTGTCTCTTGCTACAGCAAACTACTAAAAAGTTAGTAGCTTAAAACAATGATGAGATAGTTGGCGATTTAGGCTAGGCTGAGTTGGTGATTTTTCTTATCTGGGCCTTGTATTTCATACTGTGCACAGCTGGTTTGGCTCATGGGTCTAAATTCAGCTCTTGCGGCAGCTGGGGCTAGTTGGTTTCCTCAGCTTGGTTGGCTGGGATGACCGGGGTTCTCTCCATCTGATGTTGTTCTCTGGCAAGCTAGCCCAAGCTTGTTCCCATGGTGACCAGCATGCAAGCATGAGAGAGTGAAAAAGACAGCAGAAACTCACAGTCTCTTGAGGCTGAAGAGACCTGAAATGGTATAAAGATTACTTAAAACTGAAGAAATCTGAGGTATAGCAGATACAGAAAGAAGCTTTTCCTAAGCCTGCCTCATCTGATTAAATACAGAATTTTCTGAGAATGAAACTGCCATAAATCCTCTCTCTGAGGGAGCTTCCAGCCAGGAAGGAAACTGACCATTAGCACTGGGATGAGAAATTGCATAAACAAACATTATCAGAAGCTTCCATATTCCATTTGGTTCCCCTAGAAGTGTTTATGTTTCCCAAAGAAGCCCTATCTCCCCTAACGTCCCCTGTAAAGCTGGTATATAAACCTTTAGATGATCCATTCCCTATGGAGTGATCCCACATGGATGTGAGTTAAATTTTTCTCTTGTTAATCTGTATGTTGTCAATTAATTCTCAGGTCCCCAATCACCTTAAATTGGTAGAGAAAAAGTTTTCCTCCCTACAAGGCCTAGATTTAGAAGGGACACAATGTTACTTTTGCCACATTCTCTTGGTGAAAGCAAGTCACAGGCCAGCTTGGATTCAAGGAAATAGACTTCATCTCTCGACAACAAGAGCTGTACGATATTATTATTTTCCAGTCCATGACCCTATTTCTAGTGTAAGGATAAAGAGAAACAAAATTGCTTGAAAAAAGAAAGAAGTCTATACCTCTTCTACTCACATTTAATGATGATTAATGTCTTTGTTCATTAAAGGCCCTGTCTTTTTCTTGCTTATAAAGATAGGATGATGTGCATAGCATCTTTACTTAATGCATAGTGAGAAGTGTTCAATAACAAAATTTATCCGCAGTTTCATATTTAATATGGCTATTCAATAATACATACTAGAATAAATTGAACTGTTGTCCTGTTTCTGGATATTTTGACTATTTTTTGTTTGCTCCTATAATAAATAATGCTAAAAGGAACATGACTTTAGGTGTACTTTTGTGTTTGCCTTCATTTTTTCCCCATAAGATAATATTCAGGAAGTAGACATGAGCCTTAAAGATTGCATCCATTAGGAGTGCCTGAGTGGTTCAGTTGGTTAAGCATCCGACTTCTGCTCAGGTCATGATCTTGTGGTTTGTGAGTTCGAGCCCTGGGTTGGGCTCTGTACTGACAGCTCAGAGGCTGGAGCCTGCTTCAGATTCTGTGTCTGTCTCTCTCTGCCCCTTCCCCCCTCACCCTCTGTCCCTCAAAAATAAATAATACAACATTAAAAAAAGGTTATGTCTGTTAATATTCTTTTCTTAAGGTTACCAAAATACATAATTTTATAAAAGTTAAATAATTATAAAATTCTTCTCTCAAGGCTCATTCCACAAAAGTAATTACTTCTAACAGTTTTAGATGTTTGGTCTGGAATTTATATTTCTATTTATTATATCTCTATTTATTATATCTCTATTACATAATATGTTCCTATTCCTATTTCTTGATTTTTTTAATATTTGATTTTATTTCTATGAAGTCATAATTATTTTCAATATAAATTCCTGGAAAGAACTCTATAACACCTTTATTGTGGTTATGGATATCAGAAAATCTATCAGTTAGAACTTTTTTTTATTTTTTGAGTACATTCTTCCTGGAGCTCTTGAGGTTTTCTGTACACCATTGTCATTCATTATTCTAGCAACCCCCTTTGACTTGAGCTTGATACAGATTCCTGGTATCCTAGATATTAGATATTTATCACTATTGATTTATTCAACTTTTTTGAATAGAACATACTCTCCAATAATTTTCTAAGAAATTCAGAGAAGATAAATTTGTTGAAAGCCTCTCATAATTGAAAATATTTATATTCTGTGCTCAAATTTGATAGCTGGCTTGATTTGTTATGGAAATGTGTTGGAAATATTTTTTTTCTCCACAGTTTAAAGTTGATTTTCCATTGTCTTCCAGCTTCTAGTTTTGTTGCCAAAACTCCTTTTGCCATTTTGATTCCTAATCCTTTGCACATTTAAACCTTTCTTTACAAGCTTTGAGAATATTCCCTTTATTCCTAGTGCCTTGATATTTCACGATTATGTGCCCTGATATAGGTCTCTTAAAATTTATACTTTGGGTCACTCTGTTGGCTCTTTGAATCTATAAACTCATGACTTTCTGATCTGGGAAACTTTCTTGAATTGCTTCCTTGAAAAGTTCTCTTATTTTTTCTGTTCTTTCTATAACTCCTGTTGTTCAAAGATTGGACTACTTGTGATATCCTTTTGTATTCATATCTTTTCACTATTTCTGAATATTGTCTTCATATTTTTCTTTATGGGAGACTTTCTCAGTGTTACATTTAAATTTTAATTAATTTTGTTTTATAATTATCTACCATGATATTTTGAAATTTCTTGGAGCTTTCTTTGTGTTTTTAACTCTTCTCTTTCTCTCTTTCTCTCTCATTTAGTCATATTGTGTTGTTTTCCTGACTATAACACTAGTTTTGCCCTTTAAGTTTTCTTCTGTCTTCACTGCCTTTGTGTCATCACTGTTATTTTTGTTTGTTTGTTTTTAGTTTCTGCCTTATGTGAGAAGTGTGCCTCAAATGTCTCCTGATTCTAGTTTCCATTGACATTTAAGAGTGGAAAGCTCACTGTTTGGGCAAGGCTGGATGATAGATGTATTTCTTATAGAGTGAGTCTTGTGTGGGGTGCCTGGGTAGCTCAATCAGTTAAGTGTCTGATTTCAGCTCAGGTCATGATCTCACAGTTGGTGAGTTTGAGCTCCGTGTCAGGCTCTGTGCTGACAGCTCAGAGCCTGGAGCCTGCTTTGGATTCTGTGTCTCCCTCTCTCTCCACCCCTCCCCTGCTTGTGCTCGGTCTCTGTCTCTCCCAAAAATAAATAAGCATTAAAAAAATTTAGATTTGTAGGGTGAATCTTGTGGGTCAGAGTAACCAAGCTATTTTGTTAAGGAGTATCTAAATTTTAATCTCAATATATATATCTTTAGGTCAGTCATTTCTCTTGGGAAGACCCCTCAATCTCCTTTATGGGATAGTAACCTTGGGGAAAATTTTCTAGGACTCAAAGGGGTCAGAGAAGTGGAGGATTCACTGTTCTGAATGCAGATTTGTGATTATCCTCTTTTCAGTAAGAGACCTAATTTGTATATCCAGCTGTATTCCTTGTACCCCAGCCCAGAGACATAGTTCAATCCCACCATAACGCTACACCGGAATGTTTACATTATTATTTTTTAAACTGGAGGTACCTTTTGATGTGAGGATTCCAAAGAACAATTGCATGCATAATCTTTTCATGCAAGATATTGAGGTCAGCCACATAAAGGATGTATTTTGTAGGGGGTACACTAACAGTTATCAGGGTCCTATTATGGTCTGATGTTTGGACAGTGACAGATTTTCTAAATTTAGATTACGCATATTCTATCACCTTTGCATCTGGCTATATATAAACATATTATGTAAAATATTACATTTTATGTGAGGGCAGTTATTCTATCAATGTATTTACAACTGTACTGCTATTCTGAAATTCTCAGTTGGTAGAGCTCATTATGAGTCCTAGTCTGAACATGAATGGGACATGTATTTTGAAATAATACATTTAAGGAATCCAGATGAATTTGGACCAAAGTTAGCAGTATGACTGGAACACTGAGGAGGTACATGCCTCGATCTCCACTGGCTGGGCAATGGGCACCTGAGTCAGGCTGAGCAAGAAGTTCTATTTCTTTCCTTTTTTTTAATGTTTATTTATTTTAAATAATAAAAATAAAAATAAGTAAAAAAATTAAGAATGAAAGAGAGTGTGAGCAGTGGAGGAGGACAGAGAATCCAAAGTGGGCTCTGTGCTGACAACAGAGTCCAATGCAGGGCTTGAATTTGTGAACCTGAGAGCATGACCTGAGCCAAAGTTGGCGGCTTAACCAACTGAGCCACCCAGGTGCCCCAGAAGTTGCTCTTCTGTTCCCTTTCAGTTGTGAGCAGAGATAGGAAGAATATACCTGGGAAGTTTATGATTTTGTTCAGATTATTTATTTAACTTGCTTTGTTGGGATCTACTATGTTTTGATCAAAATTAACAATAATTTGAGACCATTCCAAGTTTGTAGATTTTTATTTAAACTTATTTATATATTTTGAAATGAGACTTGAGCGCCAGGTTTGTGAGAAGCTTGCTTTATTGAAGGTCCACTCTGGACAGTTTTGGGGAGCATAGTCAAGTTAATAAAAGAATATAAATATGGTTGAATAATACTTTTAATAATAGAATGAGCAAGATAGCAGTTTGAGTCTAGTGTTCTGGACCAACTCAGCCCAGTTTCGAGTTGTGGGTTGTTTGTAGTCAAATAATACCACTTGGCTGGGACATAACAGGAGAGATGTTAGAAAACAAAGTAACAGGGAAAGCTTATAATCTAAGCTACAGTAGGATAATATATGTAAATGCAATCAAGTACTTGAAACTTTTAACCAACAAAGATTACTCAGCATTGTTTGGTCTATTCTACACATAGTATGTTTGGCCTATTTTTCATGTTTCTGTTGTCTGGTTTTTCATTCCATTGAACACCATCTTAATCCTAAAAGACCAGTATATTATGAAAGATGTCATTCATTTACCAAAGGTGAAATTCACAGTGTACCCCTTTCAAATGCTGCCTTTCCAAGAAGAGATAAAATTTCCATCTAAGCAAATTGTAGAGGAGCGTTGCCACTGTTTTGTTGTCAGTGTTACTATGTTGACTTCATGATGAGAAGTAAGTGTCTGTCCAGGCATTATATATAGACTTGGGTGGGAACTTTCTCTGCAGTGGACTGTGAGTGTGTATGTTTCTCTAATGTGGCAATTAATGACAATGTGAGTTGTTAAGAGCAAGACCTGGTATGGTCTGATTCAGAAAGGGTCAAATGAAACTTTATGCATATTCCTTATTTGGACTCAATGTCTAGGTTAGATTTGGGGACTTTGATGGATGTGACTCTGCAAAGGCAGATTTGGTCTGCAAATGATAAGGCTGAACAGTATTTATGAAAGCTTCACTATATAAAGACTATGATTATCAACAACTGAAATGGAAAGATTTTAGTTGGATGCAAAAAACCTCTTGGGTCTGCTTGAATTATTTTATGAGTACAATTTAGTTTTCCAAGTTGATATGGCCTTTTCGTGAAGATTTGTGCAAATCAGATCTTCAGACCAAGTTAAACTTGTCAGAAATTTTAGACATTGTTTTCATTAAAATCCACTTTTTCCCCTCTCAACTGCTCTTGCAATGTGAGGATGATGTGGATCATACAGGAATTTTTTTTATATTAAAGAATTGGCTCATTTTTTTTCTGACCTGATCTGTAGGATGATTCAGAATAATGTAAATAGAAACAGGGAATAATTTTGTCATTGCAATGAGATCAACTCTTCTGTGAGGTTGGGCTTCTATAAATCCAGAAATTAAATATACCATCACTAGATAATGGTCATATCAATTTCCTTGGAATATTAAATTAAAGCTATTTATAAATTTACGAAAGGTTTCATCTACTTGGGCTTGTTGTAATTCATCTTACTGGTTTTTTTTTCCTATATCATGAGCTTAACAGATCATGCTTATGAAATGATAGTATTTAGCAATTGTCATGAAATTGGGGGAAAATTAGTATTTCTTTTTTTTTTAATTTTTTTAATGTTTATTTATTTTTGAGACAGAGAAAGACAGAGCATGAATGGGGGAGGGTCAGAGAGAGAGGGAGACACAGAATCTGAAACAGGCTCCAGGCTCTGAGCGGTCAGCACAGAGCCCTACGCGGGGCTCAAACTCACAGACCGTGAGATCATGACCTGAGCCGAAGTTGGACGCTCAACCGACTGAGCCACCCAGGTGCCCTGAAAATTGGTATTTCTTACACCATTTATTGTTTTCCTTGCCTATCTGAGACATACATTGAATGAACAAGATGCAGAAAAATAATCTGAGGAGAAATCAGGCTGTCATTTGGGTTTGCTGCAGATTGTCAACATTTAAAAAAAACACTTTGGTGGACTCGAGGGTAGACCTTTAGAAGAAACTCCCTGAAAAGCACTAAGACTATTAAGAGAAATATTACATTTTCCTCTGTCAGGAAACTGAGGAATCAGAAAACTGCTCATTTAACTTCTGACTGCATATTCAAACCAATTTAGTTTCAGTCCAGAAATCAGGAAGTGGTAGACAAACAGCTGGCTATAGGCCATCCTTGCCTTAGCTGCAATCTACACGTGAGCCCACTACTATTTCCACCACGAAAACTTCGATGCTATCTCTATGCTCACATAGCACAACTTCAAATGCACTTTCCATAAAAGCATATCCGATTGGTGGAATGTAATTCACATCTACAACCCCAGACTTAAGGGTATATTGAAATGTAGTCTTAAGTTTTCCATCCTGTTGGCATACATGCTGAACAAACCAGCATGTACTGGTACTCTTTATAATACTTGGTACTCTTTATAATACTTAAATTTTGAACTATGAGATTGAATTAGTTAATTAAAAATTTAAATAAAAAAATCAAAGTAAATAAACAACCTGATGGATTTCTGCCACTGGCCATGATAAAGAATCTAGTACTAAACTGAGCCCTACCATCATTACAACTAGAAAATTGGACAAAGTGTATGAAATAACTGTTTTCAGATACTGATCAACAAGCAGTACAGGACTTTGACCCCTGAGGGAATATAATCACATAAGATTAGCCTAACTTTTGCCTGGAGTCAGTTTCCCAACTGTGGCATGAGGCAGTAGAGTCCAAACAGGGTTCAGTGTCTTAATAAGGTAACAAGACAAAAATCAGAGTCAGGGTTGCTGAGACATTTGGAATTTATGGGCAGAATACCGGAAGAGAGGGTGTTACTTAGTAAAGAAACTGGAAATCTTTGCTGAATCCCTTTGGGTCTTTAGGAAAGAAATCATACTAATAAAAATAATAAAAATAAATTTAGGGATACATTTAAAGATGTAGAAGACTTACACTGAAAATGACAAATGTCTGTTGAGGGAAATTAAAGAAGACCTAAATAAATGGAAATATATTTATGGCATGGAAAATTCATTATTGTTGATATCAATTATATACAAATTGATCTATAAATTTATACAGTCTAAGTCAAAATCTGATCAATATTTTGTTGTTGAATGACAAGTAAACTCTCAAATTTATTTTGAAATGCAGAAAACCAAGAGTATATGAAACTATTAAAAAAACCCACGTTTGAGTATTTTCCTCTACCTTATTTTAGATTTATTATAAAATTACACTGATTAAGATAGTATTGACATGAAAACTATCAAACATCATTGAAAATGAAATGGAGTCTAGAATTTATGCCAAAATGACTGTGTGGAAAAGAACAGTTTGTTTATTTGTTTATTTTTTAAACATTTTTAATTGCTTTGTATTTATTTTCTAGAGGGAGACAGAGTGTAAGCATGGGAGGAGCAGAGAGAAAGGGAGACACAGAATCTGAAGCAGGCTCCGGTCTCTGAGCTGTCAGCACAGAGACCCATACGGGGCTTGAACCCAAGATCTGTGAGATCATGACCTGAGCCAAAGTCAGACTCTCAACCGACGGAGCCACCCAGGCACCCCAAGAACAGTTTATTTAACAAATAATGAGGGAACAACTAGATATCCAAATGGAAAAATATAAACCACAATCTCAATCTCATATAAGGATTAATGTGATATGAATCATACACCTAAACACAAAGTGCAAAACTATACAACTTATAAAATGAAACATAGGAGAATAATTTAAGCCTTAGAAATTTTCTGAACAGGACTCAGAAAGCACTAGTCTTTAAAAGTGATAAATTGGACTTTGTAAATATTTTAAAAGTTTGCATTATCAAGAAAATGAACATGAAAGCCAAAAATTAGGAGAAAGTATCCACAATACATAAATATGGCCAGGAACATATATCATAAATATATAAAAATTTCCTACAATGCAATAATAAAAAGTTAACAACATAATTAAAAATGAGCGAAAGACTTGAGCAGACATTTCACAAAGGATGTTGTAAAAATGATAATGTGTCCATTAAAAAAAAATTCAACATTTTGATCATCAGGGAAATTAACATTAAAGTTACAAAAAGACATCAATATATTCCAGCCATTGGAATGACAAACAGCAACAAAACAACAGCACCAAGTATTGGTGAATACATGGAGCAACTGGAACTCTTATACATTGCAGGTATAGAATTACAAACGGGTATTTTTAGAAATTAGTTTGGCAACATCTTATAAACAAATTCATTGTATAAATTAGCAATCAGCTTTTAAGTATTTATGCAAAAGAAATAAAAGCACACTCCTACAAACGAACTTGTCCAAATATGTGTCTAGTATACAAATTATAAAAGAAGTAAAATTATCTCTTTGCAAATAACATGATAGTATATAAGAACACACTAAGAACTTCACCAAAAACTATTAGAACTAATCAATGACTGCACCAACTTTGCAAGACACACATTCAACATACATAAATCAGTTCTATTTTTATAGCCTAGCAATGAAAAATCTGAAAATGAGATAAAAAGAACAATTCCATTCATAATGGTATCAAAAATAGTAAAATGCTTAGAAATAAATTTAACAAAAGAAGTGCAAGATTTATACTTTAATAAATTCCTAAACATTCCTGAAAGAAATTAAAGAAGACTTAAAGAAGATAGCATGATCATAGACTGGAAGACTTAATGTTGATAAGATGCCAATTTTTCCCTTCAGATACAATGGCATACCTATAAAAAAAAAGGCATACCGTTTTTGCCTTGGTCAGAGGAGGGGGAACATATAAATTGACAAGCTAATCCTAAAATTCATATGGAAATTCAGAGGCCCAGATTAGTCAAAACATTCTTGAAAAAGAAGGACAAAGTGGGCATACTCACATTTTCTGATTTCAAAACTTATTATAAAGCTACAGTAATTAAGGCAGTATGGTACTATCAATATGGGACTATCATGACAATATGGTACTAGGATCTAAGGTAAATAGACATGTAGATCAATGGAACAGAATTGAGAGTCTAGAGAGAAATCCTTACATTTAGGATCAATTAATTTCAACAAAGATACCAAGAACATTCAATGAGGAAAGAATAATCTTTACAACAAATGATGCTGGAATAAGTGGAAATCCACATGCAAAAGAATGTAGTTGGCCTCTTCATCATAGACACAAAAAATTAACTCAAAATGGAGCATGAGCCTAAATATTAGAGTTTAAACTATACAACTTTTAGAAGAAGGGCTAGTGTATTTACAACCTGCAGTTAGGAAATGGTATTTTAGATAAGACATCAAAACACAAGCAACAAAAGATAAATGGATAAATTGGACTTTATTAAAATGAAAAACTTTGCTCAAATGCTACCATGAAAGTAAATACGCAGTTCAGATAATATGAGAAGATGATTTCAAATTATATATCTGATAAGGTGCTTCTATACAGAATATAGAAAAAACAGTTTTACTTTTTCTTACCAATTTTGATATCTTTTATATCTTTTTTTCCCCTTAATTGCTGCAGCTAGAACTACCAGTACTATGTTGAATAAAAGTGGTGAGAATGGACATCCTTGTCTTGCTCCTGATCTTAGAGGATCTTAGGGAAAACCTCTTTTTTTTAATTAATTATTTACTTTTTTTACTATTCAGGATGAGGTTAGCTGTGGGATTTTCATATATAGTCTTTATTATTTGAGGTGTGTTTCCTCTAAACTCATCTTGTTGAGAGTTTTTTTGTCATGAATAGATGTTATACTTTGTAAATGGTTCTTCTGTATCTATTGAGATGTTCACTCAGTTTTTATGCTTTCTTTTGTTAATGTGAAGTATCACATTGATTGATTTATGAACTTTGAACTATGCTTGCATCCCTGGAGTAAATCTCACATGATTGTGGTGAATTATTTTTTTTAATGTATTGTTGAATTTGGTTTGCTAATATTTCGTTGAGGATTTTTACATATGTGTTCATCAAGCTTGTGACTTATAGTTGTCTTTTTTTTGGTAGGGTTTTTATATGGTTTTGGGATCAGGGTACTGCTGGCCTTATAGAACAAATTTGGAAATTTCCCTCCTTCTTCTATTTGTTTGGAATAGTTTGGGAAGAAAAGTATGAACTCTTTTTGAAAGGTTTTGTGGAATTCACATGTAAAGCCATCTGGTCCTCAACTTCTCTGTTTGTTGGGAGTTTGTTGATTACTTATTCAATTTTGTTACTAGTAAATGGTATGTTGAAATTTTCTGTTTCTTCCTGATTCAGTAATGGAAGATTATATGTTTCTAGAAATTTTATTCATTTCTAGGTTGTCTAATTCGTTGCCCTATAATTCTTCACAGTATTGATATAATTCTTCATATTTCTGTGGTGTCAGTTGTTACTTCTTCATTTCTGGTTTTATTTACTTGAGTTTTCTCTTTCTTCATGAGTGTGGCTAAAGGTTTATCAATTTTGATGATCTTTTCAAAGAACTAGCTGTTAATTTCATTGATTTATTTTTATGTTTCTTTTTTGTTTTTGTTTTCTGTTTTTTTTTGGCTTTGTTTTTACTTCTTTTTCTAGTTCCTTTAGGTGTAAGTTGAGATTGTTTATTTGAAGCTTTTCTTGTTTCTTTAAAAAAAATTTTTTGGTAACATTTGTTTATTTTTGAGAGAGAGTGTGAGCTGAGAAGGGGCAGAGAGAGAGGGAGACACAGAATCTGAAGTAGGCTCCAGGCTGTCAGCACAGAGCCTGATGTGGGGCTCAAAGCCACAAGCTGTGAGGATCATGACCTGAGCCGAAGTCTGGCACTTAACTGACTGAGACACTCAGGCGCCCCAGCTTTTCTTATTTCTTGATATAGGCCTGTATCACTATAAATTTCCCTCTAGGATTGCTTTTGCTGCATCCCAAAGATTTTGGACTATTGTGTTTTCATTTTCATTTCTCTCCATGTACCTTAAAAAAAAATTTCCTCTTTGATTTCTTGGTTGACCCATCTGTTGTTTAGCCTCCATATGTTGTGTTTTTTCCTGGAACTTTTCTTGTAATCGATTTCTAGTTTCATACCATTGTGGTTGGAAAAAATGCTTGATATGGTTTCAATCTTACTAAATTTATTGAGACTTGTTCTATGACCTAACATGTTAACTATTGTGGAGAATGTTCCATGTGTACTTCAAAAGAATGTGTATCTGCTATTTTTTGATGAACTGTTCTTGTATATATGTGTTAAGCCCATCAGGTCTAATGTGGCTGTATTTCATTGTTTTTCATTGTATTTCATTGTGTTTCATTGTTTCAAGGGAACAAGCAATTATTTCCTTATGATTTTCTGTTGGGATGATCTATTCATTTGATGCAAGTAGGGTGTTAAAGTCTGCTACTATTACAAAGTACTGTCATTTTCCCCCCTATATGTCAATATTTGCTTTATGTATTTAGGTGTTCCTATGTTGGGTGCCTAGATATTTACAACTCTTAGATTCTTTTGTTGGACTGATCCATTTATCATTATGTAATGCCCTTCTTTGTCTCTCATTACAGTCTTTGTTTTAAAGACTATTTTGCCTGATTTTTTTTTTGTTTGCTTTAATTTGCATGGAATATCCCTTTCCATCCCTTCATTTTCAGTCTCTATATGTATTTAGGTCTGAAGTGGATCTCTTACAGGCAGCACAATGTCACATAGATGGGTCTTGTTTTTTGGTTTTTGTTTTTGACCCATTCAGACACTGCATGCCTTGTGTTTGAGATACTTTGTCCATTTGCGTTTATAGTAATTATTATTATTTTTTTAAATTTTTTAATGTTTATTTATTCTTGAGAGAGAGAGAGAGAGAGAGAGAGAGAGACAGCATGAGTGGGGTGGGGGGGGGGGAGGCAGAGAGGAAGGGAGATACAGAATCTGAAGCAGGGTCCAGGGTCTGAGCTGTCAGCACAGAGCCTGATGCGGGACTTGAACTCACTAACTGCAAGATCATGACCTGAGCCGAAGCTGGATGCTTAACCAACTAAGCTACCCAGGCACCCCTGCATTTATAGTAATTATTAATAGATATGTACTTACTGGAATTTTGTGTATTATTATTTTTTTTTATTACATTTGTAGTTCTCTGATTCTTTACTCTGTTGCTTTCTTCCCATATGGTTTGACAGTTTTCTTTAGTTTTATACTTGGATTCCTTTCTCATTATTTTTTTTTTTGTGCATCTATTACAGGCTTTTGATTTGTGGTTACCACTTGGTTCACAAAAAAGATCCTATGTAATAGTAGTATATAAAAGTTGATGATCAGGGTGCTTGGCTGGCTCATTTGGTTGAATGTCCTACTCTTGATTTCGGCTCAGATCATTTTCTCACAGTCATGAGATGGAACCCTGCATCGGGCTCTGCACTTAAAGCACAGAGCCTGCTTCGGTTTCTCTCTCTGTCCCTCTCTCTGCCCTTCCCCACCCCCTCACTCTTTCTGAATAAATACACATTTAAAAAAAAAAGTTGACGGTCACATAAGTTCAAACATATCATAAAATTATTAAATTATTCCTCCACTGTCAATGTTTTGTGTATATGATGTCATATGTTTTGTCTTTTTATTCCGTGTATCTAATTTTCATATAAAATAGATTTTTCTAATTATGTGTTTTAATCTCTAAACTGGCTTGATAAGTAATTGATCTAATGCCTTTATTATATTTTAGCTTCTATCTGTGATATTTTTTCTTTTCATAATCTTCTTACTTCTAGTTACAGTCTTTTCTTTGTGGTTAAAAATTTCCTTTTAACTTTTTTTTTTTTTTGGTAAGGCTGATTTAGTAGTGATTACCTTTAACTTATGTTTGTCTGGGAAACTGTTCATCTCTCTTCAATTCTAAATGATAACCTTGCTAGTACAGAATTCTTGGTTATGGGTTTTTTCTTTTTAGCATTTTGAGTATATCATGCTACTGCCTTCTGGTCTGCAAAATTTTTGCTGAAAAATTAACTGCTAGCCTTATGGGGGTTTTCCTTGAATGTATGTCTTTTCTTTTCCCTTGTGCTGTTAAGATTCTCTCTTTATCGTTACATTTTATCATTTTAATTATTAGGTATCTTGGTGTGGACCTCCTTGAGTTCATCTTTTTCTGGACCTGGATGTATGTTTACTTCCTCAGATTAGGGAAGTTTTCAGCTTTTATTCCTTCAAATAAATTTTCTGCCTCCCTTTTTCTCTCTTCTCCTTCTGGGATTTCTATAAAATGAATGTTATTATACTTGATGATGTCACAGAGTTCCATAATCCATTCTCACATTTTACTATTCTTGTTTTGCTTTGTTGGTCATCTTGGTTGCCTTCCATTGCCTTGTCTCCCAATTACTGATTTGTTTTCCTACATCCTCTAATCTTCTGTTGATTCTCTCTAGTGTATTTTTCATTTCAATTATTGCATTTTCCTGCTCTGACTGGTTCTTTTTAATATTTTCTTTCCTTTGTTTTTAAGTTCTCAGTGAATTCTTTCAATTTCCTCAAGTGACATCAATGTCATTATGGACATTACTTTGAGGTCTTTGTAAGGTATATTGCTTATTTCTGTTTTATTTAGTTTGTGTGTGTGTGTGTGTGTGTGTGAGTGATTTTGTATTGTTCCTTCATTTGGGACACATTCCTATGTCTTTTTATTTTGTCTAATCTGAGATTTTTTTAAAAAAATTAAATCTTTATTTATTTTTGAGGGAGAGAGAGAGTACAAGTAGGGGAGGAACGGAGAGAGAGGGAGACACAGAATCCGAAGCAGTCTCCAGGCTCTGAGCTGACAGCACAGAGCTCTATGCGGGGCTCAAACTCAGGAACCACGAGTTCATGACCTGAGCCAAAGTCAGACGCTTAACCGACTGAGCCACACAGATGCCCCTAATCTGAGTTTTTAAATTTGTGATTTGTGGTGTTCATATATACAGTATATGGTATTGACATTTTTTTCATATTGGAGAAAATTTTCCTGTGTGTGTGTGTGTGTGTGTGTGTGTACATATGGGTGTGAATGGGTTAACAATAGTCTTGATCATATTCCTCCCCAGATCCAGGAATGCCTTAGAAGATGAACTTAACTTATTGTGATACTGTTCCAGGAGTTAAAAATTAATATAAATATAAAATGTTAACAATATCAGCATCTGGTTGTTGCCTTTACTAAATTTGCAATACCTAATTTATGAACTGCAACTGTGTGAATTGACACACAGACCTGGCTAGGCTGCATGACTAGTGTTGTGTAAAAACAGTTGAGAAAAATGTTGGCAGATTTTCTTTGTGGAACTTGTCTATCCATGTCAGCCTTATTTATCTCTTGCAACCAACTGTGCCCATCAAGGAATGGAGTCAAAGCCTTCTTGATGAAAATGCCATTGATTTACATGATACTCAGTACTTGGCTAAACCAATTTTACTGTGTGAATTTTCTTTTTATGTCAAGTATAAGCTAAGTGTTGATTGTCATGCGTGGAGTATTTTAATTACATCATTATGTCTTTTTCTGGTTATTATGCAGGGTGTTGTCTTTCCAGTACCAGCAGTAATAGTTAATTCTATTGTAGGTTGGTAAGGGCTTGGGTTTATTAAGTTTCTTAGTTCAAGCTACCTCTTGGTTGTGTTCCAGATATGGCTGCATAACCAACCCCCCAAATAGTGACTTCAAACAATGACAACATTCCTTTTGCTCATGAGACTGCAGTTTACATAAGACTTCATGGGATAGTTCATTCCTATTTTACTTTATGTTAGTTGGGGCAGCTCAAAAGTTAAGGCCGAGAATCAACTAACAAATTTCTCAATCACAAGTTTAGTGTTGGATGGTAACTATTGCCTGGGGTCTCAATCTTTGCCAGGTGGGTTTTGTGTGTGTGTGTGTGTGTGTGTGGTCTTTCAGTATGAGCTAGTTTGGACTTTTTCAGACATTGGTGAATGAGCTCTAAGAGCAAGCATCCAAAAACAAGAGTGGGTCGAAACCAAATAATCTTTTATGACTTAGCTTTGGAAGTCATTCAGCATTATTTATGGCACATTTTATTCATTGAGGCAGTAATAAAATTCTAACCACGTTTAAGGACCGAAAAAAATAAACTATAACTCTTGGTGGGGAGTGACAAGGTTCTAGAAAGCATGTGGGACTGGAAATACTGCTATAGCCATTTTGGGAAAATACATGAGAGGAAGACCATCTGGAATTCAGAGAATACAAACAAAGGTAGAAAGTTGGGCAGGTAAGCAACTGTGCTTCAAATGGATGAGAAGTTACTGAACTAATATCTCAGTGAGAATGTATGGCAGGTAGCCATGAAAAACAGTAAGGAAAAAGTGAAGGAAGTGGGAGATTTTAGAATAAAAATTTAAAACATTCAGTGTTTTCCAGGCACTCATTTTTTTGAGCAATTAATTTACTGTGATGAAAATTATTGTGCTAGTAAGTCCTTCTAAAAGGAATTAACAAATTTGGATGAAATCACAAAATTGGCTTAGAATCTAGAAAAATATTTCTTAAACTTCTATCTATAGACTAAATAATGGTCATCGTGTATGTTTTAATATACAACCAAATCACCAATTTTGGATAAATTAAAAAAAAACAAGTTTAGAGCAATAAAAATACATGCATAATATTTATAAAATAAAAATAATTTTTATTTAGTTACTGGGATGATATTTGAGTCATTGAATAATGTATATATTATTAAATTATAGCTACTTGAAGCCATAGATCACATTTCACATCCAGATGTTTTTTTCTCTTACTCCTTTTATTCTTCTACATTAGAAAACACTAAGTATTAGAGATCATTGAAAAAGGCGACTGTCATAAGGTGGCACTGTCAGATAGTTCAACTTTTAGGATAGAATATAAACCTAAAAATTATGGGGAGATGTGTAAGCAAAGACCTCAGCTTTGGGTTAAATGCTCAAAATGAACATATCACCTTTGAAAGCAGAAAGATTGAACGTTTCTTAGAATAGATGGTGAATGATAGTCAGCATTGGTTTCATTCAGCTTTGGAAAATTTCACACTCTTTTGAAATGTTTGGTTTTGCCTAAAAAATATGCCCAAGAATGCACTATCATCTTCTTTTCCCAATGGGTGAAACAAAGCAAGTGTTAGGAAGGAATGAAATTATCTTAGATTGAGCCATTCATATCACAGATTTGTCTTTTTAAGAAAGTATCTTATTTTCAACATATTACAAAATCATAATATTTTAGAAACCTTAGGTTCAACCTACTAAATATTCTGAATATATTACTGAAGTATGCTACCTAATCAAGTCATATAAAGTAATAGAATTTTTTAAATTATTGCTGTAATGAAGGAATACTATTTTTTCTCTATTTTTTAAAAAGTTCATGTAAGTACATTTCCACTCAACAGCCACTATAATCCAGTGTTGACCAGCAGAGTTGTGTATTGATGTTTATTTTTTCCAAAGCCACTGAAATGTCATAGACTCAGTGGCTTCAATTTAATTCTATTTGTGTCTATGCTATTTCCTTTAATACTGAATTAAGAACAATGGACCAAAACCTGTTCTTTGAAAAGGCTGTGTACGGAATGACATTCAGGAAAAACTATTTCTTCCCTTAGTAATATTATTCCATGCTGTATACATAGTAGATGCTGATCGGTACTATTTCTGATGTATCTTTCCTCAGTCAACAAAAAGTCACCTGGCACATTTCCCTTGTACATGAATTATATCGATGTCAACAGCAGATTCATACTCTGAGCGTAAGTGATTTTGTATAACTCTAAGTTTAAATGTCTAATGGCATACATACCATATGGGGTCAGGGTAGATTGAGGGGAAGGGTAGTAGGTCAGAGAGATAATAGGGGGCAGATTATGTACAGTTTTGTGGAGCATGATAAGGAGTTTTGGAGTGTGGAGTTTGGAGTTTGATAATTTTCTACCTAGATCTCTTGACTCAGAGAAGGAGAGTGGTTTTTTTTTTTCGCATTAGCATCTAATGCAGAAACCCCAGGAATGCTTTTGTATCAACCCATTTTCAAGTCTGTTTCCTCAGGCTGTACTGATTCTTTACTAAGCTCTTAATTGTCCTTCAAAAAATCCCCATATACTTACTATAGACAGAGTCAGTTTCTGTTGCTTTGAACCAAGCACCATAACCAGTACAATCATTTAGTCCTTGTTCTGGACATACTTAATTGGTTTGCCGGAAAGGTTGTCGTGCTTGGTTGAAAATGGCTAAAATGGCTACATGTTACTCTTTGACATTTCAGTACAGACAATGCACAGTGGAATGGATCATCAGTCCAGGAAAATCCAATTTTCAGATAATTATCATTGTACTTTGTATTCCTACTCTGCTGTTTTGACTGTTTATGCTAAATCCTCATACTTACAGATAGATTCACTTGACTAAGCATGTACAGATTCACTTTCTATGGTCTTTCTGAAGTCAAGTTCAACTATGTTCATGACATTCTTATGAGTTACACTTTTTACATTATAGCTTTCAAACTTAAGTTTATTCATCCACGTACAACATTAGAGCCATTGTTCTATTTGGGGAAATTGGTGGCATAATGATGTACTATAGTACCAATGAAAGTACAAATTTAACAACTGGAAACAATTACAGACAAATGTGAATACTTTGGCACAGACTGACTGTATACTGTCAACAAATATCAGCCAAAATAAACTAACCAGTGTCCTCTTTGAAGCCCTTCTGTGACTTTTACAGACTTAATGATTGGTAAGAATCTTACAGGAAGTCTGTGAAAATCATTACTAATTTTATTGTTCTGGATATCTAGTGCTGTATAAAAAACTGTCTCCAAGCTCAGTGCCTTTAAACAACCTCAAACTACATCTTACAGTTCTGTGACTTTGAATTTGAGCAGCTTGGCTGGTTGACTTTCCTGCTCCACATGGCACTGACTGGGTTCATTCCTTGGCATTCAGTGATGATGGCTGCGCTGGGGGTTCCAAAATGCTTCACTGATATGCCTGGTACTTTAGTGGGAGTGACTAGAAAACTGGGATTAGATGGGACCTCCTCTTTTTCCAAGTGTCATAAAATCTTTGCTTGTGGGGTGTAAAACAGAGTAGGTAGGTGGTTTCTAATAAAGTGGTTTAGGGACCCAAGAGTGACTGTTTCAAGAGATGCAGGTGAAACATTTAAGACTTGTAGTAGTAACACAGACTTAAAGGTCCCTGATAGTCAATTTTATGTTCTATTAATGAAATAAGTCACTAAGACCTGGCTGGCTTCAAGGGCAGTAGAATTATACTACCTCTTAGTGGCAGAAATGTCAAACATGTTATGGCCATCTTTTATGCACACTGTGAAAGTAATTAAATGAATGTGAACAGCATTGTTCCATTGCTTTTGTCTATGAAATAAAATTGCCTGAGGACTGCTTGACCTTTGGAACTACCACTACTCTGTGGAACACATTTTGAGAAAAAAATTGTCTAGAAAATGAAGGTGGCCTAAAAAAACCATAAAGCTCCTGAGTACAAGTGCTAATTAGGACCATGTGATATGATCTTCAGCTCTCTTAGGGAGGCAGTGGAGTGTAGTGGCTAGTGTGGTCTTTGGAGGCAGATTGTGTGGAGCCAGGTACTAAGACTTGTTAGCTGTGTCATGTGGGCAAAGATCTTGATTTGCCTTTTTTGTATCTCTCATTTTCTTCCTCTCTGTCCGGAAATAATAATATCTCTCTCTTCAACAGGTTGTTTTGTGAATTAAATGAGAAAAGAAAAGTAAAGAATTAAGTACAGTGCATGGCACATGGCATTACTCAATATATGTTAATTATAATTATTAATATTGATACATTTATTTAGGCTCCTGAGTCTCGCTGAGTATTTCCTTAAGAACAACAGATACTTAGGGTATGAGCTATTGAAAATGCTGGGCTCTTCACTGATTGTTTTGTGTTGCCAGTTAGATTTTGTTCTCTTGACCTCTGTAGCAGGGGACCAAGATAGAGTTAGGCTATTGGGACTCCTGGGCTGATAGAATACAATGGAGAGATAGATATAATGGGTGAGAGATAGATATAATTAAGAAACAAAAACCCTTGATTTCTTAATTTTTAATTTGTTGTTTTGTTTTAAGTAAGTTCTATACCCAACTTGGGGCTTGAACTCAGGACCCTGAGGTCAAAACTCACATGCTGTGTGCACTGAGACAGTCAGGTACCCCAAGAAACAAAAAACAACTGAAACCAAATAAAAACAAAGCATACTCTAGTGTTTTAGGGAGATTCTGTGTATGCTCTTCCTTTCTTCTAACTTGAATTTGTTCATGGACCTTTTTCTGTGCTGAATACTTTGAGCATTGCATGGGTAGTAAAAAATCCCATATTAAGGTCTCAAAGCTTTTGTTCTAGGGTTTGCTTTATCACTTGGTTTTGATTTGGCTCTGTATCTGACACAAATCTACACAAATACTGGCTTAAGCAAGATAAAATTTCTTTCCATGTCATATAGGAATAGGCACTTGAGAGCTAGTATGGCAGCTTATAGTTTATAGACCAGGTTCCTTTCATCCTATGAGTCTGCCACATATAAGTTATATTCCTAAGGACAGGCTACAGAATGACTTCTCGAGCTCCAAACATTATGTTTGATTTCCTGGCATCAGAAAAGAGGAAAGGATAATGGTGTGCCTCCTCACTTGAAGAATACTTCCTGGAGGATTCAAAAGATACTATTCTTTTTATAGCCCTCTGAGGTTCTTTCTGACACCAAATATGTGGTGTCTTATTACACTAATTCTCAAATTCTTGGACGCCAAGGGTCTTAAAATTTAATTCACTTTAGACAGTATCTACCTGGAATTAGCATCAAACCTCACAAGACTGCCTTCAACTTCAGAAGCCAGCTGCAAAGTGTGTGCTAGGCTACCCACATGGAAGTGTGTGAAACTTAGGTCTCATTGACTACAGATTTGGAGTTTCCCATAATTCCCCCCTAAGATATACTAATTAGCTAGAATACTCACAGAACCCAGGAAAATATTTTACTTAACGTTTACTTGCTTATTATACAGGATACAAATGAACAATTAGGTGAAGATATACTTCTTAGAGTGGGCTCTGGTAGGGTCTTGAATGCAGGAGCCTTTGTCTCCGTGGATATGGGGTATATCATCTTCCCAGAATGTATATATGTTCACAAATCCAGAATATCCCCAGTCTCATTGCTCGAGAGTATTTGTAGAGTTCAGTCTTCACCCCTCACCTTGGGTGTCTCAGTGGTGCTGGAAGTTGCAATAATCCTATTGGATGTTTGGTTTTTCTTGTGGTATTGAAGCTCAAATGGAATATTAATAAACAATACTCAAAAAAAGGTACAACATGCGTTTTAGGTCCTGGTTTTGGTAATATGTAAGAAATGAATTTTTGATGTATTACCATAAAATTTTATTAATATATACCTCTAAAATGTATATACACTTGTTCACTGCTCTAAGACATATCTCCTCCTTTCACCAATTTTGACATTACTAAAAATGGCTTCATGTCATGTTGTAGCTTAATTGGAAACATGTTTTATTTCTCAGTAGTACATAGAATAATGGTGCCCCTTACATTTGATGGATTTTTAGATTTGATAAGATAATATATATGTATATACAGATTTAAATGTAGTAGTAGGGTAGCCAAAGACAATTCTAGCTGCCTAGTCCCCTATAATACAAATTTCATCCCCAAATAACACAGAATGGTAAAAAAATAAAACTGTACAAAAATCACTTAAAATAACTTGAAGTCAGAGAATGCCCAAATTTCAAAATAACTAAAAGTAAAAAGAAAAAAGGAAAAAAAAAGAGAAAGATCAAATCCCAGTGAGTGATCTCTTATCTTCCTGCCCTCCTGCAAGGCTTTGTGGCATTAAGAGACAGGCTTTAAAAAACTGCAGGAAAGAGGAGAGAGGAGCTAGCAATTGGCCTAAGGTTGGTTTAAAATCACCTGCAGAAAGAGCAAGTCCATGCTAAATCTGAAAATGAGAAAAGAATTTGGGGCATATTAGGGCATGGTCTGCAAGGAAATGACTAAAACATATATATGATTTGTTTCTCTATTTCCTTCCCTCCCTCCCTGCCCCCACCCCCTGCTTTTTTTTTCTGGGTCATTGCAAAATACAACTATTTCTTATATCCAACATTAAGAAATTCTTTGAGAGACAGGAATCTTGCCTTTTATTAAAACCCCTTAATTGATAAAGACAACTTTAAGTACAAATGCTTTCATGTGTAGTAAATGGATCAGGAAAACAGACTAAGGGCATAATTCACAGATGGTTAATGAGCTCAAAGTATTTAAAATTAAGTCTGGTGAAAAAGCAACAACTTTCACAAAGAAATGTGGTTGCATCTTTGGGAAAACTGAGGTACATGGAATCAAATAGTTTAAAAAACTAAGTTTTGGGGCACTTGGGTGGCTCAGTCAACTAAGGATCTGACTTTGGCTCAAGTCATGATCTCATGGTTTGTGAGTATGAGCCCCGGGTGCGGGCTCTGTGCTGACAGCTCAGAGCCTGGAGCCTGCTTAGGATTCTGTGTCCCCCTCTCTCTGCCCCCATCCCCACTCACCCTCTGTCTCTCTAAAAAAATAAACAAATATAAAAAAATTTAAAAAAGAAAGCAAGCTTTTTGACACAATGTATATAGCCAAAAAAAAAAAAAAAAAAAAAGAATCCTCTATCTTGTATTAAAGGGGCTGTGACTATTCTAGGTTTAAAATAACCTTTGAGCCTCCAACATTATATAGGCAAGAAGCCTTGTAATGCTCCTCATGGATGTGATCAAGAAAAAAAAGGAAGTGGAAGGATGTACCAAAGTGTAAAGCTAAGAACCACAGACAACAACAGATTATGGTGATAAGACCAGGGTCTAAAAGGGAACATTTCTTACTTCTTACCCCTAGAGAAGGACCCTGAGGACAAAATTACCCTATTTTGATTTCAAAACTGCTGTGGGTCAGGAATAGCTATGTGCCATTCATTCTCTTTTCTTTTTAGAAAACCTTATTTTACTTAATTATTTTCCTGGCTTTGTTGAGATATAATTGACATATAACATTGTGTAAATTTATGCTGCTCAACATGATTTAATATATGTATATATTTAAAAATGATTACCACAATAAGGTTAACTAACACATTCATTATGTCACATAGTTACTTTTGTGTGTGTGTGTGTGTGTGTGAGTGTGTGCATGTGTGTATGGTGAGAACCTTAAAGATTTACTCTCTTAGCAACTTTTAAACTTTGTGGATGCCAAAGGGAAGTCTTCAAACATTGGTGTGTAAGATGATGGATTGTAGTGAATTGTATTATTGACTCCAGTCATTTGCTGACTTTCTTGAGAAAGAATTGTGCATATTCACTGTTTGTAACATAATTTGCATTGCCTCAAATTTGTAGTGCCTTCTGTGGGAGGTGTACACTGTTCTATCCCACTAATGAAGAGTTTACTTAATGAGGCTTTCTTTAGGTGTGGAGTATAAGTACAGGAGAGTTGAGGATAAAAAAAGACACGTAGAGCAGAGAAATTCTGACTTGCAGCTGACATATAATTGAGAAACAAATCTTTTTTGTTTCAAGCCATTGAAATTTTGGGTTGTTACTGCAGCAAAACATAGCAAAAGCTGACTTATCATGTATGATAAGATTTAGGTTTTTGAAAGAATACTCTGGTTGACATGTGGGAAATAAAGGATAAAACTGTGACATTGGAAACAAGTTAGAAAAACATTTTAATATTCTCTGAGAGATGATTGTACCTTGAATTTGGGTAGCTGTAATGGAATCAGAATGGGAATAAACAGGACTGGGTAATGATTATATGTGATAATAATGAGAAATGTATCAGAAATTAATTTTATATTTTTGGTGGGAATGACTAGATGGATAGTGGCAAGATAGCAAACAATGAAAGAAGAATAGAAAAGGAACAGGAGAAGCAGTTATGAAGACCTAAGTTTAGTTCTAGTTATTGATGGGATATCAGTGCAAAAGTGAATAGGAAGTTAAATCCATAAGGTGAATTCAGAAGAGAGGTCTCAAAGATATCCAATTGGAATTCATTTAGATAGAGGTCATAGAAGTGGTTGAGACATGACAAGGAAGAGAATATAAACAGAGAAGTTAAGATAGGCTATGGAAAGATCCTCCAAACCTGTAACTTTTAGAGATCACGGGACCAGTGGCTCCTAAAAAGTGAATAGAATAAAAGCAAGAAACGTTCCTTGGAGAAGTGGCTGGTTGTAGGAAATATATGTGGTGAGCCTGGAGTAATTTGTAGTTCCCTAAAGTAATCAACAAAGCTGGATATTTGAGCAACAAAATAAATATAGTGGTATTGGATTATAATGCCCCAAAATAAAAAAAAACTATGAGCCCGTAGTAAGAGGAAGAAAGATAAGAAGGAAGGAAGGAAGGAAGGAAGAAAGGAAGGAAGAAAGAAAGAAAAATTTTAGTGATTGTAGCCTAGAATATCCTTGTCAAAGAACTTTCTGCAGTAATGGGAATGTCTGATAACAGCTATCCCACACTGAGCCCTTAAAATGCAGCTATTGTGACTGAGAATCTGAATTTTACATTTTAATTAGTTTAAATTTAAGTACCAACATATGGCTAGTGGTTACCATATTGGGTAGTGGCAGCCTATAAACCAACTATAGTTTTATCTCCTAAGGGGAATATAAACATATATTGAACACTAAAATCTCAATTACAAAAAAGAACAATACCTTTGTGTTAATAATATAGATTCATATAAATAACTATGAATATAACTATGCCTTACCAGAGTTATTCATTCATTTCATTCATGTTTTCCTTCCTTCAATAAATATTTATTGGGCACCTACTATGTAAAAGTTGATGGCTGGGTGCCCAGATCATTTTATTAAGATAAATAAAAAAGAAAGAAAAAAGAGACAACTCCCCTGTGCAAAAGAAGTCCAAATAATAAATGTAGATACTCTGCCATCAAAGACATAGAACATAATTCCTCACTGCATAAATGTGGCTTGTCCATGGTGTTTTCCTTCCAAAGAAGGAGGTAAATAAAACGAGTAATTTTACAATGCAGAAACTTGACAAACATTACATTAGCCAGATGATAAAGGTCAACATCAATAGTGATAAGTCATGTTGACAGTACATTTGATACAATGTGATAAAAATGTCACTTAACTTCTGTAGTACTCCTCCTCAAAACACATAACCCAAGTCTAATCATGAGGAAAACATCAGCAAAATTGCAATAGAGAGGCATTCTAAAAATATTCACCTGTACTCCTCAAAACTGCCAAGGTCATCAAAAACAAGTAATGTCTGGTAAACTGACCTCATGTAGAAGAGCCTATGGAGGCATGATATCCAAAATACATGTGATAACTTGGGTGGGACTCGGGACAGAAGAAAGACCTGAGGTAAAAACCAAGGAAATCTGAAAAAAGTATGAATTTTAGTTAATAATAACATATCAATATTGGTTCATTGATTATAACAAATACACCTGTTTTTTTTAATTAAAAAATTTTTTTAGTGTTTATTTATTTTTGACAGAGAGAGAGAGCATGAGAGGGGGAGGAGCAGAGAGAGAGGGAGACACAGAATCCAAAGCATGCTCCAGGCTCCGAGCTGCAGCACAGAGACAGATGTCTGGCTCAATCTCACAAACTGTAAGATCATGACCTGAGCTGAAGTCGGACGCTCAACCAACTAAGCCACTCAGGCACCCCTATACCTGATTAATAGTAAGGGAAACTGGGTATGTGGTCTATGGAAATTCTCAGTACTGTCTTTGCAACTATTATACAAATCTAAAACTATTATCTAAAAAAGTTATTAATGAACAAGCATATAGTGAATGTGAAAGATGAAAACCAAGATAGGGTAGCCAAATAAAGAGAGTGGTCCTACAATTACAAGTGATAAACTTCTGGCCTAAAGATTATCAGTGATCAAGTAAGTTGATAGAAACTTGTTCTTTAGATTTAGTAACATGGTCATTTATGACCTGAACCAGAGTAGTTTCAATGGAGGTGTGTTAATGGAAGCAAGATTAGAGTAGGATGAAGAGCAAATGTAATTTGAAGGAGTAAAAGCATTTTGTTGAAACATTGTTAAGAAAGGTGGCACAGACTTGAAGGAGAAAGATAGTAGGAGAGCTGGGGGATTCAGGAAGATGAGCTTTTTCTTTTCGTAAATTCAAGATGGATGGGAAGGTATATGAGAAGTATCCAATAAAAAGGCAAAAAGTGAAAATACAGGATAGTGGAGATTTAATAAATGGATTAATGAGGGATAGGATCAAGAGTGCACTTGAATGGATTGGTTTCTTTAGGAGGGTGGGCATGATTTCTATTACAGCAGGAGACAGAAAGAAAGCTGAAAGATGGAAGCTAGTAGAGTTGATAACTCCAGGTTAAGGGAATGTTTGGGTTGAATTGTATTTCCCACAAAAATGTTGAAGTCCTAACCTCCAGTCCCAGTGAATGTGACTTTCCTTGAACGTAGATGATGAAGTTGAGATCATTAGAAGTGTTCTAATCCTACATAACTATGTCCTCATAAAAAGGAGACATTTGGACCCAAAGACATACATACAAAAGAATGTTCATTTGAAGATGAAGGCAGAGATTGAGGTGATGCCTCCCTAAGCCAAGGAACACTACAGATTGCCAGCAAACAACCACATATGTGAGGAAAGAGGCATGGAACAAATTATTTCTCATAGTTCTCAAAGGAACCAACTGTTCTGACACCTTGATCTCAGATATTGGGCTCCAGAACTGTGAGACAATACATTTTTATTATTACCCTACCCAGTTTGAGGTACTTTGTTATGGCAGCCGTAGCAAACAAATACACTACCCGATGGTTTTTGTTTTCTCTATGAAATATTTGACAAGAGCATCCTCTGGAAGTAAAGGGAATGCGGATAGGTGTGGGGATGGAGTTGGAGGTTTAAAGAGAGGAGAGAAAATATAGGAAACACAGTTTTGTAATTCTTTAATAATAAAAGGTTTGAATAAGACTTTAATACAAACTGATATTTCTTCTAAGCGTTGACAGGGTTGTGTGAAACTCAATTAATATTTTTATATTACTCTAATGTTTATATTCCATTGGAACCATAGAGGATTTAAACCAGTGTGATGGTTAATTTTCTTGACTAAGCTACAGTGTCAGGATATTTGGTAAAATACTATTTTAGATGTTTCTGTAAAGGTTTTTTTTTTTTATGAGATTAATTGGTGGCTTAATGGCTGAGTAATTTGAGTAAAGCAGACATCTTTGCTTAATGTGGGTTGGCCTCAACCAATCAGTGAAGGTTTTTGTAGGAAAAGTACTGATCTTTCCTGAAAAAGAAAGAATTCTACTAACAGTGTGCTTTTGGACTTGACCTCTGACTCTTCCCTGGGTCTCCACCCTGCTGGTCTAAATACAGATTTTGGAGTAACCAAGCCTCCACAATTCTTAAATTGTGATCCAGTACTTTAAAATAAATCTCAATCTCTTTCTCTCTCTTTCCATATACTGTTGGTTCTATTTGTTTGGAGTGGCCTGTCTAATATAGCCAATAAGCATGTGTTTCATTCTTTCTTATTTGTGAACACAGTATTATGAATTTTGAAGAAAATAATTTATCCTAGATATAAAAATTCAGATAATGCAGGGAAGTAAAAGCAATGTGTAAAAACTACCCTAAGTATCACAACCCTGTGATAACCACTATTACTATTTTGGTGAACATTTTTTTGAAACTTTCTCTTTCTCTCTCCACACTCTTTATGGCCTACTTTTTTTTTTTTTCTTTAGTCAACAATATATCATGAGGTGTTTTTTTTTTCCTATGATAATACATACAGGTAATTTAAAATGAAGTATAGCATTTCCTGGATGTATAGGTTCTTTCCAATTTTTGATAGTGTACACATGTGGGGCTACTATGAAATCCTACCCCTTAAAATTACATTTTCTTCTTCTGTGGTTTTTTCTTCTGCTGAAGTCTCTTAAGTGGGATTTCTAGATAAGGTTATTTCTGAAATGAGAAAACTCAGGGTCAGAAAGATTTTTCAGGTGTCACTAAAGAGTATAAGTTTGGTAGAACTCCTAGCCAAGGTCTCTCAAGTTTTTCGTCTAGACTACTAAGTAGCTTTTTTCTTAATACATGTCTCACTGGAAAAGTTCCATTCACCACAGCAAATTTATATAGTCTATTGAGGCCACAGCTTTGACAGAGCCTCAAATTTTATTTAATCACCTACTAGAAGGGCGAGGTAAATCTGCTGGTGGAGTGGTTTCCTAGAGCACTTTGTATTTATATTTCAAAAGATGATAGAAATCCAGAAGGATTGCTTATAAGCCTCTTTTAGACTGAATGCATGTGGAGCTACTGGGTGTCTCCTTGTGAACATTTTAAGGTCTGATCACCAGTGCTTGTTGTTGGGAAGTAAAATTTTGTGAAACAATAGCATTAGTATGGAGAAAGGTCATGGAGTCTTTAAAGAGAAAAACTGACATATGTGGGTAATAAGCAAGTTTTCTGTCTTAATCAGAATTTTGATGGTATTGAATAGAATATTTTGCATTTCATTCAACCAGATAATCAACATGTCTTAAAATTTTAATCTACATACTTTTACTTCTCTTAACAAAATGATCTGGGTGCCCGGCCATCAACTTTTACATAGTAGGTGCCCAATAAATATTTATTGAAGGAAGGAAAAGATGAATGAAATGAATGAATAATTCTGGTAAGGTGTAGTTATTTATATTAATCTATATTATTAACACAAAGGTATCGCTCTTTTTTGTAATTGAGATTTTAGTGTTCAATATATGTTTATATTCCCCTTAGGAGATAAAACTATAGTTGGTTTATAGGCTGCCACTATCCAAAATGATAGCCACTAGCCATATGTTGGTATTTTAATTTAAACTAATTGAAATTTAAAATTCAGATTCTCGGTCACAACAGTTACATGTTTGTTGTTTTTTTTTTACTTTTTTAAAATGTTTATTTATTTTTGAGAGAGAGAGACAGAGCGTGAGCAGGGAAGGGGCAGAAAGAGAGGGAGACATAGAATCTGAAGCAGGCTCTGGGCTCCCACCTGTCAGCACAGAGCCCCACGTGGGGCTCGAACCCATGAGATGTGAGATCATGACCTGAGCAGAATTCAGAGTCCCAACGACTGAGCCACCCAGGTGCCCCACAAAAGGTATGTTTTAAGGGCTCAGTGTAGCATAGCTGTTACCAGACATTCCCATTACTGCAGAAAGTTCTATTGGACAAGGATATTCTAGGCTACACTCAACAATTAAAACTTTCCTTTTACATCAAATAAAAAGGCATCAAATAATAAAGCTATTTTAAATAGCTTTAAATAATGAATTGCCATTCACTGACAGTGAGCTGGGGTTTTTTGTTTGTTTTTAATTAAAAAAAAATGTAAGCTGCTTCCATTGATGCTGTAGATCTTTACATCTGTGATTAATTATTTTTAGATCTGGCAAATTTTTGTTTAATTTCCCCAATTTATACTATGTCTCCATATGCTTGTTACCATTTTTCTCTTTTATCTAACCAGACTGTTCCCTTAAGCGTATGTCTACAGTGAGTACCTTTCAAATTCTGTGCCCCACCCCCGAAGAGTCAAGCACAACTACAGAAGAGACTAAGCTCTTTAAATAGCACGGGCATCCAGAAACTGAGTTCATGGGGTCTATTCTAATCCTCTATTATAGGGTTCTTTTCATGTGGCCTTTCACAGTTACCCGGTTTGAAATGTAGCTTATTTATGCAAGTATAAAAAAACATTTTCTTCACCCTGGATTAGTCATTTTAAATGGAAGATTAGACTCATAATTGGCATAGTCAAAAAGGATCCAAGAATGTGAGTTTATTTGAGATTTTCTTCTTAATTATAGATGAAACAACACTGGGCTTCTAACTAGACCCTGGCACTCTCAGTGTATCCAGGTAGACAGCTATTATCTACTTTGCCCAAGATTGCATCTCCTTTATTTTTCTTTCTTATGTAAAGAAAAAGATTTGGTTGTAATGTTAAAGGCAGTTTATGAATACTCTGTTCATAAGAGCAAACAAAATTCATAATGCTTTTTGAATTAATTTGGAGAAGAGTTCATGCTTTATAGCTGACATGTTTTTGTCCTTCCTCTTCCCAAGTTTTTAGTACAATGAGGTTATTCACACTAAATGTGTGAAGAGAAACCATTTTAATTCATTTATATACTTTATATTTTATTTTGGCCCAAACAAAACAGAAGCCATTTGTTAAGGAATAAAAAAGCAAGGAAATTAAAATTAGCTTGCACTGTAAGCAAGTGGTAATTAAAAAACTTCTTTGCTTGAGATATTTGTACATTTTTTTTTTAACGCTGAAATTCTCATTCAGCTATTCTCATTCCCTTGTGGAGTTTTTCAGAAAGCAAACCTCAGGAAAGTGTTGATGAATTTAAGTAGACTCAACTTTTAGTGGGAACCATTTTATTGTGTTGCCAGAATTATTTTCCAGTTTGAATTAGAGACGATGAAAATGAATATTGATAGAGTCACTGATTGACTGATTTTGCCAAAGTCATTCGTGAGAATTACTTTGTTTCTGGGAGCTGAGCTTATTCCCTGCACAAGGTCCCAACTGAAATTAGGGAAAGAGTGAATATGTTATTTCATTCTAAATTTGTCTCTTTGCTTATATGAACAGGAGTTGGGTATACACAAATGGACATTGGTGTCCCAGGATACTCTTTGTAATACTCCATCTGCCACAGTGGAAAGAGTGTAGCCTTGAAATCATAGACTTGTTTTGCTTTTTACTAGCTGTTCAACCTGGAAACTAATTTAATTTCTTTATTTCTTTTATTTTTTTCTTAATAGGGATGGTATATTTACCTTGTAGTCCTGGTGTCAGGATTGTGCATACTAAATAAAACATCTGAACAACATCTGGCCAATAGTGTGTTCTCCATTAAAAAAAGAAAACATGTTGCTATTCTTAAAGAGATTACACAGTAGCATTGAATTTATAGCAGTACAAAAGATTAAATTTTTTCCCAAATGTTTATTTTTATTTTATTTTTTAAAATGTTTATTCATTATTGAGAGACAGAGACAGAGCATGAGCATGGGAGGGGCAGAGAGAGGAGGAGATACATAATACCAAGCAGGCTCCAGGCCCCAAGCTGTCAGCACAGAGCCCTACGCGGGGCTTGAATTTACAAACCGCGAAATCATGACCTGAGTCAAAGTCAGACGCTCAACCGACTGAGCCATTCAGGCACCCCTATTTTTAAAAATTTGAAATGCTTTCATTATGATGGCAGGAAAAATGTTTGAAGCACACAAAAACATCATTTTTTGTGTCTCTTTCCAAGTATCTGAAGTTACTATTTTAAGCTTGGGAGAATTAGTGATTTGAGGCATCAGGATGCTATCTATACATCTATTGTGGGAAACATCAATTTGTTAATTTAAATGAGATCCTGTGTAGTGATTACAATCATTCTTACATGAAAATATTGACTGATTCTAGGTCCTGGCTGACAAGTGGAATTGAGGCACACTAGTATAAATTGATGACCACTGAAGATTGAATAAAAACTATAGAAGTATTATTTAATATAAATGAGGAAAGTTGAAGAGCAAAGTGTAAATAGAATACTAATTAATGTATTTATTGGTCATTTAAACTTCTAGCTATTAGCTTTTAGCTATGTTATAACTCTTTGAAAAATATATCTTAGGTACAGGTTAATAATTTTGGAACAACTATGCATATATACTGCAACTGAAGAATTAAGTAAGTGGCTGGTGGATTCTTGCTCTCTGTTAGAGTAGAGGACTGCAGATAAGCAATGGGAACAAGGCTGGAATGATGCAGGTGGTAAAAGATGAGAGTTGGAGAGGTCACAATGTACTTCTCTTTTTGTTTAGTAGATACTTATGGACAGATATTATAGATAAGTGTACATACACAGTTTAGTATATACACATTTGTATCCTAATTGTCAGGAAGGCCTTAGAAGCAATGACAGCCCATCAATAATGAGCACACTCAGTGCCCAGACCTTCAATTACCATTCTCCAGTAAAAGGAATCAGAGCTCTTTTGGAGATATAGATGATTCTAGAACTGGAAAAAGGATATACAAGATGAGCCAGGATCATCTTACAGTTCCGGAAAGTAAGGAATACCCAAAAAACAAAGGAAAAGAAATGAACAAACAAAAAACCAAAATGACATTGATGGAGGTATGTTAGAGTCATAGGAGCTAACTGAAAGAGCTTGCAAAGGCCAAAGCTAAAAAAAAATTGAGCAACTAAATAGTAGTGGATTCTATCCCAAAGTATAAATAAATATCCCTGTGCCTATACTAATATCAATAAAGATTGAGTGAATGAATGAATGAATAAATAAATAAGAATTGACAAATCTCCTCTGTACAAGAATTCCGAGCAAATATGTAGATAACTCTGCTTTAAGACGTGGAGTATAACCTCACAGGCTGTACGCATGGGCTGTGCTTACTGACTTCCTCCCCAAGGGTACAGTAAAGAAGTAGGGGGGAGAGTAACTTTACAGTAGAGAAACATGACAAACACTACCTTATCCAGGTGCTCAAGATCAACATTAACACTAAGTCATGTTGATAGTATGTACTCTTGATAGGATGTACTATAAATGGCATTTTATCTGGGTGACCTTCCTCCCCCAAATCCATAACCCTATTATAATTATGAGAAAAACATCATACAAATACAAATAGAACGATACTCTACAAAGTACTCAACATCACTCTTCAGAACTGTCAAGTTCATAAAAGACAAAGTTTAAGAAATTATTTTAGTCTAGAGGAGCTTAAAGAGATATGATGACTAAGTGTACCATGGTATCCTGGAGCAGAAAAGGGATATTAGGCAAAAACTAAGGAACTCTGAATAAATTAGGGACTTTAGCTAATGATAATGTATGGAATTAATTAATAATACTGTATCAGAGCCAGGTCACTACCACCCAGTCATATTACAGAGTTAAAACTGGTGGCCATTTGGAGAATGTAGCTTGCATACTTGAACTGAGAACTTAAAAACATTTTTTTTTTACTGTTTATTTATTTTTGAGAGAGAGAGAGCACGCACAAGTGGGAGAGGAGAAGAGAGAAAGGGAGACAAAGAATCCAAAGCAGGATCCAGGCTCTGAGCTGTTGGCACAGAGTGTGGTGCAGGGCTCAAACTCATGAACTGGGAGATTATGACCTGAATGGCAGTCAGACGCTCAACTGACTGAGTCACCCAGTTGCCCCTTGAACTAATAACTTTTAATTGAAGTATGGCCTTTTGTAATTTTTTTCTTAAAGTATCTTATATTTTCTTTGGATTTTTTCAAGTTTTAAAAAGACGAATCTTTGTTCTCTTTGGTTCTAGATAATCTAAAATAAATTATAATGATCTTCTTGATGTTTTGTAAAATTTTAATTTGGCAAATTTTGAGAGAGAGCATAAACATGGAAGGGGCAGAGAGAGGGAGACAGAGGATCCGAAGGCTTTGCACTGACAGCAGCAAGCCCCAAGTGGGGCTTGAACTCACAAACCAGGAGATCATGGCTTGAGGAAGTAGGATACTCAACTGACTGAGCTATCCAGGTGCTCCAAAACCTGAACGTATTGGTAACTTTCTTACTCTATGTTTTCTTTGCAGTTATGTTACATACTTTTGCAAATTAAACACAGACTTAATGTTTGTTTTCACCCTATCCCCAAATTCCTATATTGAAATTTAATCCCAATGTGATGATATTTCAAGGTGGTAAAGACTTTGGGAGGGCTCCGCCCTCATGAATGAGATTAGTGCCTTTATAAAAGGGATCCCAGAGAGCTCCCTCACCCATTCCACCCTGTGAGGGCACAGAGAAATGTCAGTAGTCTATGAACCAGGAAGTGATCTCTCATCAGACACCAAATATGCCAGTACCTTGATCTTGAGCTTCTCACTATCCAGAACTAGAGGAAATAAGTTTCTGTTGTTTATAAACCACCCAGGTTATGGCATTCTAAGAGCCTAAACAGACTGACACTAGCTATCTAGATGTTCCATGTCAGATTTTTTTCCAGCCAATAAATCTTATTCTTTTTTACATTTTGCCTTATTTTGGCATTATTTAAAATACTCATTTATTTTAATTAGTCTAAATTTGCTCTATATCAAATAGTGAAGTTAGAAGGAATCCAACTGTACCACTGAACTCAAAAAGCTGAATTTAATTGAAGAAACTTTATGAAACACATACAGAGCTAGGCATTTGATATGGCACAAGACAGAGTTAGTCCCTTTTCTCATGAACCTTCCATTATAATTGGGAATAAGTCTTCCAAAAACCAATTATAATTAAGGTAAGTATTGTGAGTTAGCAAGACTGGATGCCAAAGGATCTTAACTTTGTCAAAGGATCATCCCTTTGAGGGATGAAGATGGGGCAGAATCTAAGCCAGTCTAGAGAATCTATCCTTTCTTCTTATTTAAATTTTTTAAATGTTTATTTTTGAGAGAGAGAGAGAGAGAGAGGGAGGCATAGAGAGTGAGACAGAGGATCTGAAGCAAGCTTCGCATTGATAGTAGAGAGCCTAATGAGGGGCTTAAACTCAAGAAACGTGAAATCATGACCTGAGCCGAAGTCCGATGCTCAACCAACTGAGTCACCAGGTGCCTCTATAGAATCTATCCTTAAAGAAGTAGTAACACTCCATCTGATGATGATAGGCATTAACTAGGTCAGTGGTTCTTACCAAGGTGTTTGGGAAATTTGTGGGGATGTATTGGTTGTCACAATAATGGGAATTACTACTAGCATTTAGGGTGTGGGTTCAAGGATGATAGAAGTACTACGATGTGAGAGATGGTCTCCCATAACAAAATCAACTCCTTTTCTATATAACTTTCTAATTTCCCACTGGATGTTTTTATATAGGTTGTACAGCTTGTTTTCAGAGATACCATATTACTTCATCTTTTCTGCTTGGATAATCTTGCTCTTAGGGATGGAATGTAGGACAATAACAAAAGTGTATTAGGACAGGCTAACTATTATAACAAGTAGCCCTCAAATCTGTGGCTTAATACAATAAAAGGTCATTGTTCCCTCACTCCATAGGCCAATATAGTTGTCAGGGGGAGGCTTTATATCAAATTGTACTTTAGAGATTCATGCTCTTTTTATCATGTGATGATTCAATACATGGCCTCTCTTTTTGACATTCATTTCGATTCAGTACATGGCCTCTCTTCTATGACTTTTTTACAGAAACCTTACCTTGCTCTTTCAGACACTTCATTTTTCTCTTTTAAACCTCAATATCTCCCCTTTTAAAAAATTATCATTAGTGCATATTAAAACCAAGATTCTTAGAACTGCCCAAACATGTTTAGAAATAAAGGCATGTGTATTAAAAGGTCAATAACAGGAAACCTGAGGTTGGAGAAGAGTATTATAAAGTAGGAGTAGTAAGAAAGGGGATATTATAGTCAATGAAACTAAATTAATTGCAAACATGTAATTGAAATGTGAGCAAAAAATCCTGGTCATTTGTGGAAATACAAAGCATAACAAATGCAAGTTTTTTTGTGCAGTTCCCATCATTTCTATTTTAAGATGTATAGAGTTATTTGACCAAATGGCGATGTTGCTTTACTTTAGAGAGTAGAAAAATGTATATTAGGACTGTTATAATTTCATTTGGGATCTTGTTGCCTATCTCTATTTCCCCCAAAACACATTTCATCTTTCAACTGCCAATTTTCTACCGTAGGAATTATCATGACCCTAACCCTCAAGTTTGTGAATAAGTAATTATTCTATATACTCTGTCAAAGCAGTCACAAAATTAAAAATGGTTTATAGTCTAAAAAGTCGGCTAAAATCCAGATAGATGTTTGGAATTAAACATAACTAGGGGCACCTGGATGGCTTAGTCGGTTGAACATTAGACTCTTGATTTTGGCTCAGATCATGATCCCAGCCTCCATGTGAGGCACATGGAGCCTCCATGTGCGGCTTCATGCTGAGTGAGGAGCCTACTTAAGGTTCTCTCTCTCTCTCTCTCTCTCTCTCTCTCTCTCTCTCTTTCTCCCTCCTCTCTCTCTCCCTCCATTCCTCCCTCTATCTCTCTCTCTATTTCTGCTCCTCTTGCCTCTCTCCCCTGCTTTGGGGCTCTCTCTCTGAAAAAAAAAAAAAGCATAGCTATAAATAAGATAGCAAATCAAAACAGCCCTAAAATGCTCATTCAACACCCACTAAGCAAATAGTGTAAGTTTTTTTCTTTTTTGGAATCAGAAGAAAGAAGAGAAACATGTCCCCCCCCCCCCCCCTTTATTTTGTCACATGCCACTAGGAAACTTTGAAACAGAAATTCTTTCAGATACCTTCCCACCTTCCTTCTGTATTCCTCTCCCATCTCCTGGTATTCCCCATCTCGTGCACCTGGATCTCATCCACTGTGTTGCCTTATGTTCCCTATGGGGACATTCTATTGAGGGATGCTTCGCTGCCCCAGAAATAGCAATAAGTAGGAGTCCTGAATTGGCTTCCTCATTTTCTATTCCCCTTCTTCCACCCTTCACAAAACTTAATTATGTTTGCAGGACATAATGGGTGGACAATAAGGGCTCTATTCTCTCAGAGGAGTTTGTGTTTTAAAAAGATGTTTGATAACTCCAATGTGTGTCTGTAGTGGCAGCTTATATTATTAAATTAAAAAACAGAAGATACATAATGTACTGAGCACGCCAGGAGCTTCCTAAATGTTCATTCTCATCCAATTTCTAGTATAACAAAGCAAAAAATTTTAAAAAATGCATTGTGGGGAAGATACTATAATGCATTGGGATATGTGTCATATTTTAGATCATGTGAGGAGCATAGCATCATGGTGGAAAAATAGCTGTGTGTAGGGGGAAGGTGGGCCTCAGGTAATGGAATTACAGTATTTGGATTTCTTAATAAGGTGGCACTCAATCTTTCCTTGTTTCTATTTACTTTTTCTTTTTTTAAAAAAAGTATTCTTTAGTTTTCAAATATTTTTTTTATTCTTTGTGTCTATTTTCTTTAAAGAATAGAGCCATGTATTATTACATAGCTGTTTTCATGTTTCTAACAAAATGTTTGTTTGTATGTTTGTTTGTTTATTTATTTTGTATTTGGAAACATTGTGCAAGAATGTTAATTGGGGTTCTAGAGCCCTGGTATTCTTCCATATTTTACTCATTCCTTACAGTTTACTAAAAGTTTAAGCTGCCCACACTTTTTGGAACCCATGGAAATTTAAATTCCAATACTCACTGTCAATCTTTAATAGGTTTAAGTGGAGATGGGAGGAGCCATTTTTATAAGTTATACCTAATTTGGAATTGTCATGTATTTTGCTAATGCTTTCATTCACTTTCTTGTGCAAAGTTAAACATCTCTTCACCTTACACCCAGTTGATTAAAAAGTATGTGAATTGAGAGAAAACAGTAATACACATAGTTTCACACTATGTGGTTTTTTTTTCTTTCTTGTGGTCATGATTCTACCTTGTGATTTCTTTAGAGGATACTCTAGTGTCTCTGGATAAGTTGGATTTTCTTCTCTACAGGTTTCTTTTATGGATCTTAAGATGTTTTAAATGTATTATTAATAAGTAGCACAATTCAATATTTATGGGTCCTCCACGTTATACTAGTCAGAATGCATATCTTTTGTATTTGCAGTTTTATAGGAAACAATTTTAATTTTTCCATTTCATGTATCCTTTCTCAACTGCCCATTAAAAGCCATTCTATTAAGCTTCATTCAATTTTCAAGTATAATCTCACTCTTCAAAACTTTTCCTGCAAAGTCCATCATTTCTCATGTTGTTGCAGTTTCTACAGACACTCATCAATATTTAAAAGCTGTTATATTATGAATTTTGGCCGCCTGATCTTTCCAACTTAGATATCACATCTGGTCCATTTCTAGGTATAAGTGCATTTGACTCTTCTGACTTTTCAACAGTCTGGGTAAAAAGAAATCTTGCATTAGTTTCATAAAAACAGCTTTCCTTTGTTTTTTTCCCCCCCTCAATAATAGATACCTACAAATTACATAATCATTTCTTTCTTTTTTTTTTTCAATATATGAAGTTTATTGTCAAATTGGTTTCCATGCAATACCCAAGTGCTCATCCCAAAAGGTGGCCTCCTCGATACCCATCACCAACCCTCCCCTCCCTCCCACCCTCCATCAACTCTCAGTTTTTAAGAGTCTCTTATGTTTTGGCTCTCTCCCACTCTAACCTCTTTTTTTTTTTCCTTCCCCCATGGGTTTTTGTTAAGTTTCTTAGGATCCACATAAGAGTGAAACCATATGGTATCTGCCTTTCTCTGTATGGCTTATTTCACTTAGCATAACACTCTCCAGTTCCATCCATGTTGCTACAAAGGTCCATATTTCATTCTTTCTCATTGCCACGTAGTACTCCATTGTGTATATAAACCACAATTTCTTTATCCATTCATCAGTTGATGGACATTTAGGCTCTTTCCAGCATTTGGCTATTGTTGAGAGTGCTGCTATAAACATTGGGGTACAAGTGCCCCTATGCATCAGTACTCCTGTATCCCTTGGGTAAATTCCCAGCAGTGCTATTGCTGGGTCATAGGGTAGGTCTATTTTTAATTTTTTGAGGAACCTCCACACTGTTTTCCAGAGTGGCTGCACCAGTTTGCATTCCCACCAACAGTGCAAGAGGGTTCCCATTTCTCCACATCCTCTCCAGCATCTATAGTCTCCTGATTTGTTCATTTTGGCCACTCTGACTGGCATGAGGTGATATCTGAGTGTGGTTTTGATTTGTATTTCCCTGATGAGGAGCGACGTTGAGCATCATTTCATGTGCCTGTTGGCCATCCGGATGTCTTCTTTAGAGAAGTGTCTATTCATGTTTTCTGCCCATTTCTTCACTGAGTTATTTGTTTTTCATGTGTGGAGTTCGGTGAGCTCTTTATAGATTTTGGATACTAGCCCTTTGTCCCATATGTCATTTGCAAATATCTTTTCCCATTCCGTTGGTTGCCTTTTAGTTTTGTTGGTTGTTTCCTTTGCTGTGCAGAAGCTTTTTATCTTCATAAGGTCCCAGTAGTTCATTTTTGCTTTTAATTCCCTTGCCTTTGGGGATGTGTCAAGTAAGAAATTGCTACGGCTGAGGTCAGAGACGTCTTTTCCTGCTTTCTCCTCTAGGGTTTTGATGGTTTCCTGTCTCACATTCAGGTCCTTTATCCATTTTGAGTTTATTTTTGTGAATGGTGTGAGAAAGTGATCTAGTTTCAACCTTCTGCATGTTGCTGTCCAGTTCTCCCAGCACCAGTTGTTAAAGAGACTGTCTTTCTTCCATTGGATATTCTTTCCTGCTTTGTCAAAGATGAGTTGGCCATACGTTTGTGGGTCTAGTTCTGGGGTTTCTATTCTATTCCATTGGTCTATGTGTCTGTTTTTGTGCCAATACCATGCTGTCTTGATGATGACAGCTTTGTAGTAGAGGCTAAAGTCTGGGATGGTGATGCCTCCTGCTTTGGTCTTCTTCAAAATTACTTTGGCTATTCGGAGCCTTTTGTGGTTCCATATGAATTTTAGGATTGCTTGTTCTAGCTTTGAGAAGAATGCTGGTGCAATTTTGATTGGGATTGCATTGAATGTGTAGATAGCTTTGGGTAGTATTGACATTTTGACAATATTTATTCTTCCAATCCATGAGCATGGAATGTTTTTCCATTTCTTTGGGTTTTCTTCAATTTCATTCATAAGCTTTCTATAGTTTTCAGCATACAGATCTTTTACATCTTTGGTTAGATTTATTCCTAGGTATTTTATGCTTTTGGTGCAATTGTGAATGGCATCAGTTTCTTTATTTGTCTTTCTGTTGCTTCATTATTAGTGTATAAGAATGCACCTGATTTCTGTACATTGATTTCATATCCTGCAACTTTGCTGAATTCATGTATCAGTTCTAGCAGACTTCTGGTGGAGTCTATCGGATTTTCCATGTATAATATCATGTCATCTGCAAAAAGTGAAAGCTTGACTTCATCTTTGCCAATTTTGATGCCTTTATTTCCTTTTGTTGTCTGATTGCTGATGCTAGAACTTCCAACACTATGTTAAACAAAGGCGGTGAGAGTGGGCATCCCTGTCATGTTCCTGATCTCAGGAAAAAGCTCTCAGTTTTTCCCCATTGAGGATGATGCTAGCCGTGGGCTTTTCATAAATGGCTTTTATGATGTTATTTAAGTATGTTCCTTCTATCCCGACTTTCTTGAGGGTTTTTATTAAGAAAGTTGCTGAATTTTGTCAAAGGCCTTTTCTTCATCGATTGACAGGATCATGTGGTTCTTATCTTTCTTTTATTAATGTAATGTATCTCATTGATTGATTTGTGAATGTTGAACCAGCCCTGCATCCCAGGAATGAATCCCACTTGATCATGGTGAATAATTCTTTTTATAGCTGTTGAATTCGATTTGCTAGTATCTTATTGAGAATTTTTGCATCCATATTCATCAGGGATATTGGCCTGTAGTTCTCTTTTTTATTGGGTCTCTGTCTGGTTTAGGAATCAAAGTAATACTGGCTTCATAAAATGAGTCTGGAAGTTTTTCTTCCCTTTCTATTTTTTGGAATAGCTTGAGAAGGATAGGTATTATTTCTGCTTTAAACGTCTGGTAGAACTCCCCTGGGAAGCCATCTGGTCCTGGATTCTTATTTGTTGGGAGATTTTGGATGACTGATTCAATTTCTTTGCTGGCTATGGGTCTGTTCAAGCTTTCTATTTCCTCCTTATTGAGTTTTGGAAGCGTGTGGGTGTTTAGGAATTTGTCCATTTCTTCCAGGTTGTCCAGTTTGTTGGCATATAATTTTTCATAGTATTCCCTGATAATTGTTTGTATCTCTGAGGGCTTGGTTGTAATAATTCCATTTTCATTCATGATTTTATCTATTTGGGTCATCTCCCTTTTCTTTGGTTTCGTTGATCTGCTCTACAGTTTTTTTAGATTCTATATTGTTTATTTCTGCTCTGATCTTTATTATTTCTCTTCTTCTGCTGGGTTTAGGCTGCCTTTGCTCTTCTGCTTCTATTTCCTTTAGTTGTGCTATTAGATTTTGTATTTGGGATTTTTCTTGTTTCTTGAGATAGGCCTCGATTGCAATGTATTTTCCTCTCAGGACTGCCTTCGCTGCATCCCAAAGCGTTTGGATTGTTGTATTTTCATTTTCATTTGTTTCCATATATTTTTTAATTTCTTCTCTAATTGCCTGGTTGACCCATTCATTCGTTAGTAGGGTATTCTTAAACCTCCATGTTTTTGGAGGTTTTCCAGACTTTTTCCTGTGGTTGATTTCAAGCTTCATAGCATTGTGGTCTGAAAGTATGCATGGTATGATTTCAATTCTCGTATGCTCACGAAGGGCTGTTTTGTGAGCCAGTATGTGATCTATCTTGGAGAATGTCCCATGTGCCCTCGAGAAGAAAGTATATTCTGTTGCTTTGGGATGCAGAGTTCTAAATGTATCTGTCAAGTCCATCTGATCCAATGTATCATTCAGGGCCCTTGTTTCTTTATTGACCGTGTGTCTAGATGATCTATCCATTTCTGTAAGTGGAGTGTTAAAGTCCCCTGCAATGACCACATTCTTATCAATAAGGTTGCTTATGTTTTTGAGTAATTGTTTCATATATTTGGGGGCTCCCAAACAATTGTTTTTGAGTAATTGTTTTATATATTGGGGGTTCCTGTATCCGGCGCATAGATATTTATAATTGTTACCTCTTCCTGATGGATAGACCCTGTGATTATTATATAATGTCCTTCTTCATCTCTTGTTACAGCCTTTAAAGTCTAGTTTGTCTGACATAAGTATGGCTACTCCAGCTTTCTTTTGACTTCCAGTGGCATGATAAATAGTTCTCCATCCCCTCACTCTCAATCTAAAGGTGTCCTCAGGTCTAAAACGAGTCTCTTGTAGACAGCAAATAGATGGGTCTTGTTTTTTTATCCATTCTGATACCCTATGTCTTTTGGTTGGCGCATTTAGTCCGTTCACATTCAGTGTTATTATAGAAAGATATGGGTTTAGAGTCATTGTGATGTCCGTAGGTTTCATGCTTGTAGTGATGTCTCTGGTACTTTGTTTCACAGGATCTCTTGTAGGGCTGGTTTAGTGGTGACGAATTCCTTCAGTTTTTGTTTGTTTGGGAAGACCTTTCTCTCTCCTTCTATTCTAAATGACAGACTTGCTGGATAAAGGATTCTCGGCTGCATATTTTTCCTGTTCATCACATTGAAGATCTCCTGCCAATCCTTTCTGGCCTGCCAAGTTTCAGTAGAGAGATCGGTCACGAGTCTTATAGGTCTCCCTTTATATGTTAGAGCACGTTTATCTCTAGCGCTTTCAGAATTTTCTCTTTATCCTTGTATTTTGCCATTTTCACTATGATATGTCGTGCAGAAGATCGATTCAAGTTCCGTCTGAAGGGAGTTCTCTGTGCCTCTTGGATTGAAATGCCTTTTTCCTTCCCCAGATCCGGGAAGTTCTCAGCTATGATTTCTTCAAGTACACCTTCAGCACCTTTCCCTCTCTCTTCCTCCTCTGGAATACCAATTATGCGTATATGATTTCTCTTTAGTGCATCACTTAGTTCTCTGATTTTCCCCTCATACTCCTGGATTTTTTATCTCTTTTTCTCAGCTTCTTATTTTTCCATAATTTTATCTTCTAGTTCACCTATTCTCTCCTCTGCCTCTTCAATCCGAACCGTAGTTTTCTCCATTTTATTTTGCAGCTCATTGATAGTGTTTTTTAGCTCCTCCTGGCTGTTCCTTAGTCCCTTGATCTCTGTAGCAAGAGATTCTCTGCTGTCCTTTATACTGTTTTCAAGCCCAGCGATTAATTTTATGACTATTATTCTAAATTCCCTTTCTGTTATATTGTTTAAATTATTTTTGATCAGTTCGTTAGCTGTTGTTATTTCCTGGACGTTTTTCTGAGGGGAATTCTTCCATTTCGTCATTTTGGATAGTCCCTGGAGTGGTGTGGGACTGTGGGGCACTTCCCCTGTGCTGTCTTGAATAACTTGTGTTGGTGGGCGGGGCCGCAGTCAGACCTGATGTCTGCCCCCAGCCCACTGCTGGGGCCACAGTCAGACTGGCGTGTGCCTTGTCTTCCCCTCTCCTAGGGGCCGGATTCACTGTGGGTGGCGTGGCCCGTCTGGGCTACTTGCACACTGCCAGGCTTGTGGTGCTGGGGATCTGGGGTATTAGCTGGGGTGGATGGGCAAGGTGCACAGGGGTGGGAGGGGCAGGCTCAGCTCGCTTTTCCTTCTGAGATCCGCTTCGGGTGGGGCCCTGCAGCACCGGGAGGGAGTCAGACCCGCCGGAGGGATGGATCCACAGAAGCACAGGGTGGGTGTTTGCATGGTGCAATCACGTACCCTGGAAGGAACTGGTTCCCTTTGGGATTTTGGCTGGGGGATGGGCAAGGGAGATGGCGCTGGTGAGTGCCTTTGTTCCCCGCCAAGCTGAGCTTTGTCGTCCGGGGCTCAGCAACTCTCCCTCCCGTTGTCCTCCAGCCCTCCGTTCTCGGAGCAGAGCTGTTAGCTTATAACCTTCCAGATGTCAAGTCCCGCTTGCTGTGGCAACAGTCAGGCCCCTCTGCTTTTGCAAGCTAGACTCGGGGCCTCTGCTTGGCTGGCGGGCCCCCCTCCACCCCGGCTCCCTCCCGCCAGTCCGTGGAGCTCGCACCCCCTCTCCGCCCTTCCTACCCTCTTCCGTGGGCCTCTCGTCTGCGCTTGGGTCCGGAGACTCCGTTCTGCTAGTCTTCTGGCGGTTTTCTGGGTTATTCAGGCAGGTGTAGGTGGAATCTAAGTGATCAGCAGGACGCGTGGTGAGCCCAGCATCCTCCTACCCCGCCATCTTCCCAGGCCATAATCATTTCTTATGGACTTTTCCTGAGGAAACACTTTTTAGAGTTCTGGGTGATATTTGATAGCATATGCAATAAAAATCTGGAAATTAATCTTGTTAAATTTAGAATGTTGTTCACATTAATACCGCATTTTTATCTTTTTGTGGTAATGGTGATGGTGAGTACTTTTTTTTTTTTAAATATACTGTGTAAGCTACATTAATCTGAACAGCAATCTTATTTTTTTCTGAAAGGTTTTAAAATAGTTACTAATATATGTCCATTGTAGTAAAAGCAAGAAACAGAGAAAGACCAAAGTAAGAAATTATTTCCCTTCCAGATAAATAATAGTTATTAAAATTTTGTAGTATTATCTTCCAAAATTTTATGGACATAGATAAATATTTTTTGTTGGAAAATTAGATCATATTGTGAAGAGCAGTCTTATTTAATTTAGAAATCTGTCACTATTTGTATTTGTAGCATAGATGTTCTTTAAATTTCTAAGATGGAAATGACATTAAATGAATCCACGAGGAATTTGATTAGGGAGGAAGTAGATGGTGTTAATATGAGGTTAGAATCTATGACAACTCCATTATGCTTCAAGGTGTCAAAAAAGAGGGCTCGCTATTTACTGGTGTCTTTGGTTTTGATGTAATCTAAAGTGAAACAGAATATCTAGAAAAGGTGAGATATATAGAGAAGATGGACTGTGTGCCCATATGTCTGACTATGCAGGCTTGAGCTAAATCCTTTGAAAGTAGCATATAGGGAAGTCTATAGTGGTAGTAATATCACAGGAGAAGGTATTGGGGCAATGGATAGTGTTAACATATTTATTCTGTCTTAATAGGTCTTTTAGGCTTTATTTAAAAGGACATGCTCACTAACTTCTATTCAGTGTAAACAATCCTATACATTAGTCTTATTAATACTGGAATTTCTTAGTTCTGAAGAGCACTTTGTTCACACACAGCATTCATTATGGTAGTCTAATTAGTTTTTATCATTTTCTTGGATTCTACTGATTAAGGAAATTATCACAAAGCTTCATAAGGATGAAGATTCTATTTTTTGCCATTAAAGATATAAAGAGAATGGAGGAAATGAACATGGTCAAGCATATCTCATGTCTGTAAATCCTTTTTCTGTAGTAACATAAATAATCATATACATTTTTATTTTCATAGTTGTCATCTGATACATATTATATCATTTGAGTAAATTTATGGTGATGCCATTTATGAATTCTCTTCAAAAATTTTAATTCCAATATAGTTAACATTCAGTCCTATATTAGTTTCAGGCATACAATGTAGTGATTCAGAAATTTCATACATCACACAGTGCTCATCACAAGGGTTCTCTTTAATCTCCATCACCTATTTCAACGATTCCCCCTATCCACCTTCCCTCTGGTAACCAATAGTTCTGTATAGTTAAGAGTCTGTTTCTTGATTTGTCTCTCTCTCTCTTTTTTCCCTTTGTGCATGTGTTTTCTTAAATTCCACATATGAGTGAATTCATATGATATTTATCTTTCTATGACTTATTTTACTTAGCAAAATACTTGTTTAGCTCCATCCATGTCATTGCAAATAGCAAGATTTCATTCTTTTTTATGACTAACATTCCATTGTATGTATATATACCACATCTTCTTTATCCATTTATCTATTGATAGACACTTGGGCTGCTTCCATAATTTGGCTGTTGTAAATAACAGCTACAATAAACATAGGGGTGCATGTATCCCTTTGTGGGTGTTGTTTTTAAAATTTATTTATTTTTTTTTAGAAAAAGAACACAAGTAGAGGAGGGTCAGAGAGAGGAAGAGAGAGAATTCCAAGCAGGCTTGGCTGACAGTGCATAGCCCAACACAGGCTTGAACTCACAAACCATGAGACCATGACCTGAGCTGAACTAAAGAGTCAGACACTTGACTGACTGAGACACCCAGTGGCCCCTGCATATATCCCTTTGAATTAGCATTTTTGTATTCTTTGTGTAAATACCCAGTAGTGTTATGGCTGAATTGTAGGGTACTTTTAACTTTTTGAGGAACCTCCATATTGTTTTCCACAGTGGGTACACCAGTTTGCATTCTCATCAACAGTACAAGAGGGTTTCTTTTTCTCCACATCCTTGTCAACATCTGTTGTTTGTTGTGTTTTGGATTTTAGTCATTCTGACCCATGTGAAGTGATATCTCATAGTTTTGATTTACATTTCCCTGATGATGAGTGATGTTGAGCATCTTTTCATATGCCTGTTGGCCATCTGGATCTTGGCCATCTTCTTTGGAGAACTGTTTGTTCATTTCTTCTGCCATTTTTAAAAACTGATTATTTGGGTTCTTTTTTTTCCTTTGGGGTCACTTATTAATTCCTAAAAACTGTACAAGAAGTATTCTCCTGTTACCAGATTTAGTCAGGTCTTTTACTAAATAAGAGTGGAGCTAACATGAGGCAAAATCCAATTTTTAAAATCAGCTCTACGTGATTCTACACAGTCGTGGTAAGATATCTCATGACAACTTTCTAGATAATCCTAGGGTAGTGACCGACTGAAATGAATTTAATTTCCACATGACATTTACCTTCTAATTGTTTAACAGTTCGTTAGTAATATTCCTTACAAATGGTAGGATTTCTAGAAGAAGGTGCATAACTCAATGTAGATTAGCTACCACAATGTTTCAACTAAAATGTTTCTGAAATATATGGAAACTGAGGCAATATTGAAGACATTCAGCTTAAGAAAGTATCAATAAGTAACAAATGCATCAAATTAATAGTGAAAATGGAAAATTGTTTAGAGGAAAATGCATTTGTTGAAATATAGAATAAACCATTCTTTTTCCTGTCCGTTCTTTAAAGTCTTTGAGTTTACACGCACTTCTGAGCCTCTGTCCTTAGTACAACCTGAGTACCTTATAGTTGTCAACTCGGGGCATATTTCATATCCCCAAACCTTGCCTTGAATAAAGTAGGTGTGGATCCTTCAGTTGAGATGACTAGTTTTTGTAATCTTGAAAGATGTCTGGAAGAAGAAGGAATTCTCAAGGTCAGGATTGGGTCCGGAAAATTTCTTATGCTTCTATGGTCTTTAAACTTGTATACAAGATAGATAAGACTTACTTGAGAATATAGCATTAATAGATGTTGTTTATTGGGCACACCATATGCATTTACTTCTACAAATAACATGGTGACGAAAAGATTTTATAGAAGAGGAGACTGACGCTCAGAGTGGTTAAGTGTTCTCTAAATGGTTTCACAGCTGGAAAGTAGCAGGATTGCGATCAAATCCAGATTGAACTGAGTTCAAAGCATGTGTGTATTTTCATGTAGGTTGTATATATAAAGTGAGGAGGTATGTAAATTGGAACAGCAAATGCTCAGGAGGGAGGTAATGATGCATATTATCAAAATAAAGCAGGCTTCCTCTTTGGAGACTAGAATGACCTGAGTGTGTGTGCACCACCAAAAGTATTGTTAAATAAAAGCATGAGTTTGTGTGAAGAAGATCCTTAGAGACTGGCACATCTGCCAAGCAGGCCGTGGTTCATGAGTCAATGCCTACTCTATGCTGAGGCAGAGACAGATACCATAATGTGACAGTCTGACACCCAGATTGTTTAATTCTAGAAAATGTCACCCAGTTTGTCTAGTTCGCCCTAATACTTCCTAACTCACTTCTGTAAAGTGACTTTAGACTTGACAGATAATGCAGACACCAATGCTTTGAAGATGTCACTGTGAAAAACTCTTCGCAGTTTTTCCATCCACCAAAAGGTTTATTATTCTAATCTTACAATTGCACAATAGAATATCTTCTGCATAGATGGATAGAACTGTTTAGACATAAACAAGCTATTTTTTTTTAATGTGAGACAGAAACTAAGATAGTTCCAAAAAAGAAGTTGACTCATGGGTTCACCTTCCGGTAATCGCACGGTCAGCATCTAGCTCTGCCAGGCAGACTGAAAGTGCAATTCATCTTGTTGATGCTAGTCCTGCCTTGAAACTTCTGCTTGTGCTTTGAGATGAGCCTTATTGGTCAGATAGCAATTCGGTTAAATGAATTCAATTTGTTTCTTACTCTACAGGCCATACCTAATTTCATTCTCCACAGAGAGGGAATTCTGGTAGAGGTAGTTTTGTAGCTTCACCAAAATGTCTGGCAGGAGAAATTTTAATCCCTAGACTGAGGACGAAGGTCAAAAGGACAATGGTCAGTTATGTTCAGAAGAGATTAATGACTATGCGCTTGCTTTTGTGCAGAACAAATTCTGTCACTGAGTGCATAGCAAGATAAGAGGGTAAGCAGGGCCTCTGTCCTCTTGTGGATATCTGGAATAAGAATTCTGACATTATGCGTAGTCTTTAATAAAGAGTGATTTGCAAGTCAGTCACTCAAATTCCCCTCAAGTATTGATTGATTAACTTAGAACCCACCTACCCAGAATACTTGTAGGTTTAGTTTTATTCCAAATAATAAAAGTTTGAAACCACGAGAATAAATTGTTTTGTTAATGCAACAGAATTTTTAGGGGTACAGGCATTTTCATATATATATATATATATGTGTATATATGTGTATATATATATGTATACTCAACACTGATGTCTTCCAATAATGAAAAGTTTCTTGGAATTTCTAGACTGTAATTTCTCTGTTTATTTTCCCATTTCACTTTGATTTGGGGTCTTAATATGTCAGGGATCAAACTGGATTTAGTTGAATTTTTACTTTGGTAGAAAGATTCCTGTAGAAATATCAAATAGATATGTTAATTTTGATTGTGCATTTTTTTCCTAAATATTTATCACACCTCTGCCTCAGATTCCCAAACTGGGTACATATGAGCCCTGATACACTGCAGTAAATTCACAGGAGTGCCTCAGCATATTTTAGATTCTTGAAGGAAACAGCAATACTCAACATCTCTTGGATACTGCATGAGCTGCTGCATGAAGTTCACAGTTTCAACTTTAGCTTGTACTCATTTTAAATAATTATGTCGTGTATTTATAAACAAGTGGTTCCTATGATAAAAAATAAGCACCTTGGGGAAAATCACTGTGGGGCAGTGTCAAAGGAGGTCATTGAGAAATCCTGACTACTGGTTGAGCCATGAGCTGGACCCAGGCACTTGGAGGCTCCTCATCCCATCCCCTGTCCTTGAAACGTACATTCCATCCACCATTCCCATACTAGGAGCTGTTTTAAGAAAGGAGCCCCGAGAGAGAGAGAGTGAAGTGTTATTGACACCATCTGGGCAGTATACATGACTAAATTCAGTTAAGGTCTCTACATAAAATGTGAAGATACTGGTGGGCGGCCACAGATATCCACTTGTCTTGTGGCTGTTCAAGATAAGCCTCCTTAAATTCCCTTGCTTATTAGACTTGTCACCTATCCACCCGGAGTGGCCTGCCTCTTTCTTTGGTCTTGCCTTGCCCTCCATGCAAGAGGGCCAATTTGTGAACCAACAAGTCACAAATGAGGGTGGCAGAGTCTGATCTGACTTCCAAGTTTGAGCAACTACATAATTGCCCATGAAATGTACACCACACATTGGTAAGTGTGGCAGTACTATTTTTTAAATTTTGAGTTAGGTGTATTAATTTTTCAAATGTCTATTGAGTTGTTAGAACATAAATGTTTGTTGTCATCTGGACCTAACCTAAATAAATGGAATGGTTAGATACTTCTTTGGGTCTAGTGGTGCCATAAAATTCCTGAAACAGGAAAAGAGCTCAAGCAAGTTTGGGATCCTTTGATCTATACCAACAATATGGTGATAGATTGGGATCAAAATATCTTATGGAGGAAAGATAGTTTGGAGTCTTGGTTTCTTATTAACCTTTTAAGCATCATTGTTTTCTTGTGAGATTAGAAAATTCATCTTAGGGCACCCAGGTGGCTCAGGTGATTAAGTGTCTGACTTTGGCTCAGGTCATGATCTTGTGGTTCATGAATTCGAGCCCCGCATTGGACTCTGTGCTGACAGCTCCAAGCCTGGAGCCTGCTTCGGATCCTGTCTCTCTCTCTCTCTCTCTGCCCCTCCCTTGCCTGTGCTCTCTCTCTCTCTCTCTCTCTCTTTCTCTCTGTCTCTCTCTCTCTCAAAAATAAATAAACATTGAAAAAATTCATGTTAATATTCTTATCAAAGACTGAATTGGGAAATTAAACTCTACTTGTCTTTAAATGGTATTTAACTGATGGGGAGTGAAACAATGTCAGGCATGTAATAAATGTTCAAAATATTTGTGGAATGAATTAACAAAAGTGTATGAATTATGTCTAATCACAAAATAATTGTTTCAAATTACCAGGCTCTTTTCAGTTCCCATTAGATTAGCTTTTATAATCAGAATATCCCAAAGAATTTAAGTATTATTCAAATATCTGAGTTCAAACAAACAACCCACCCCCTAAGTCATTAGCACATAGTTTTGATGGTCAACAAACAAGTACTTTGTATATGTCTTCACCTAATGTCAAAAGAAGTGGTATCTTGTGTCTGTGGAAAAGTGTTCATTGCATCTGCTTCTGTCCAAGAGGGAAAAACATCAAAATATACATTAAAAATAAAAAGTATTGCACACAAGGGATCAAAATGCAAATTAGCCAGAGAGATGCAAATTAAACGGAAAAAGCTTTCTCCTCAGAATCTGTTGTTCTCCACCCAAAAGTATGCCCCATTAATAATTTTTTGTTGTGTTGGACTCTAAGATGGCCCCCCAGCGATCTCCACCTCCTGGAAGTCCTTCTGTACTCTCCACCTATTGAATGTGCGCAGCATCTGTGACTAGCTTCTGAACAACACAATATGGCATACTTTTGTGAGACTTAAGATGGAAACTTCTGTCTTGCTTGCAGACTCAATAGATTTTCTCCCTTGCTGGCTTTGATGAAGTAAGCTGTTGTATGGAGAGTCTCGTGTGGAAGGAATTAAGGGTGACTATCGCCAACAGTCAACAAGGAGCTGGGTCCTGGCAACAGCCATATGAACTTGGAAACAGATCCTACCCCAGTGAGCTTCAGGTAAGATTGCAGCCTTGACTGACAAGCTGATTGTAACTTTGTAAAAGACATGGAAGCCAAGGACTCGGATAAGCCACGCCAAGATTCCTGACCCACAAAAACTGTGAGTTAATATATGTGTGGTTTAAAACTGCTAAGCTTGTGACAATATTGCTATATAGCAAAACAGAACTAAGATGCATATTCTTCCAGGAATACTCACAAATCGAATCACGTTATATGGACTCCAGTAATTTGCCTTTATTATTCTTTGAAGAAGGGTGCTTTTTAATGTAAAGTAACAAAAAAGAAGTAAAAGAGAAAGTTCTTAGGAAATATTCTATTTTCCTATTTTTCTTAATATTTTTTGGACAGCATACTATTTAGTAGTGGTATGGGAGAGAATAAGGCTTCACTTTGCTCTCTGATCATACACTGACCTCTAAATCCTCATTCTACCATGTTTCTTGCTAGAAGCATAACTAATCAGTGATTTTCAGCTGGGAGAGATTTCACACAACTCCACACCCTCCCCGACCCATCCAGGGAGAGACGTTAGGTAATATCTAGAGATATTTTTGGTTGTTACAACTGGAAGGAGGGAGGGGGTGTTAATGGTGCCTAGTGCGTAGAGGCCAGGGATGCTGCTAATCATATTACAGTGTGCAGGACACCCCCCCCCCCACCCCCACGAAGAAAGAATTATTTGACTTAACATATCAGTAGTGCTCAGAGATCTAAATCTCTCTCTGGTTGTTGAGAGGAAACAGGAGAGCAGATGATACCTAGAGGGGAATGGGAAGGGAGAAGGACAGCAAGTATGTATAATAAATGGAGAGGCTAGTAGACGGGTGATGTCTGGAGATGAGACACAAAAGGGAAAATGTCTGAAGTAAGGTCCCTGAGGGGGATGAAGGGAGAGAGACTCCAGAGCGTAAGTGAAAGCACCGAATTTGCTCAGAAGAAGTGATTTCTCTTCCCAGTGAAGAAGTGTGAGAGAGAACAAGCAGATGTACGTGGGTTTGCGTAGCAGAGGCCTCCTCCAGATGGGGAAGGAGGGAGAGGTAGCTGCTGTAGCTCTTCCTTGACAGCTTCTTTTCCCACTTACTGGACTTAACCATCGTGCCATTTTCTGAGACCTCAGGGGGAAAAGGTGGAGTTGGCACTGTGAACGTTTGAAATCAAATTCCAGTGGGGGAGGGAATCAATGAGGAACCATTCCATTAGCTTTCCTTTGTTTTCTTTTTTCTTTTTTAAAATCCAATTTGGCTTTATATTTTTTTAATTGAAATATATTTGACATATAATATTGTGTGAGTTGAAGATGTCCCACATGTTGATTTGATTCATTTATGCAGTGCAATATGACAGCCATTGTAGCATTAGCTAGTACTTCCATCACCCCACATAATTAGCATCTCTCTTTTTGTAGTGGGAATAATTAAGATCTAATCTCTTGGCAAGTTTGAAGCATATTGATACAATGTTGTTTGTATCCCTATACTGTCCATTAGATCTTCAACTATCTGCTGGTTGCAAGTTAGCCTTTCTTTCTTCCTGTTTCCTTTCTTTCTTTGTTTCTTTTTGAGAGATTGCAAGCTGAGGAAGGGAAGAGAGAGGACAGAGGATATCTGAAGTAGGCTCTGCACTGACAGCAGTGAGCCTGACCAGGGGCTTGAATTTATGAACTGCAAGATAATGACCTAAGCTGAAGTCGGACACTCAATTAACTGAGTCACCCAGGTGCCCCAGCCTTACTTTCTTTATAATCTTTCTGAGTAGCTTCTGGGAGGCTGAGAGGAAGAAATATGGTCACTCTCATTTACAAGCATCAGGCTAGAAATTCCAGGCTTTCACATTCTATGGTCCCCAGACTGTCTTTCCAGATGTCAGGTAGAGGAGATCAGGGGGTGGGATGGCAGCACTCATGCCTTCTTGCTGCTTCCTTGCCTCCCATGACCAAATTTCTGGAATCATTATCCCGCATGTCTGGCTTTTCTCCAAAACTTAACGTTTCCCATGTGTGATGTGAATTAATCTTGCTGCCTTTCCGGAGCCGCCGAGACTCTTGGTACCTTACCAGAGAACCCATTTTAGACCCAGGTGCATCATTCCTAGTGCCTAGATTTGGGCAAACAGTATCTCCTTCACTAGTACTTCTGAAAGCGTGGGTATTAAATGTGATGTTGTTTGCAGCCCATGTTGTTGGAGTTTCTGTGAGTGCTTTAATGGCCCATAGAGACAACAGGATAGAACATTTGAAATTGATGTCATACTGAGATGCCCAGGGAAAGGTGGCCCTAAAGGCAACCACCTGCTTCACTTCCTTCTAAGAATGGCTTTAGAATACTTTGCTCCACTGACTTGAGTTTTTCTGAAATGCTCAACGTGCTCACCTCTATGCACAAGCCCGACCACAAAGGAAGCTTGAATGTTTTATTTGCATCTCTAAATTCCTGCAAAGGTTTTAAAGTTATTTTACCCACTGGTAAATGTAATAAACAGTGATATTCAGATAGTGCATATTTAAGCTTGCCTTTCCTCTCTATGTAAAAGCACATGCTAATGGTCGCTGGATAATTAAAATTAAACCACATTCAATAGATAAACAAATTAAAGCAGAGCAAATTGTGTGCATGCCTCCCTAAGCAGCATACACATTATCAGAAAGGGCAGCTCTAATTATTCAAGGATATAGCAGAGCTATTGAAGGAGCTATTGATTTTTTTTAAGATAAGAAACTGTCTTCAGTATTAATGGGTAGTATTTGTTTACAGGCCAAACTCTTTGTAATACTGTAGGAATTAAAAAGGAAATTGAATCAAACCTACCTAAACTTTACATGCTAATCAGGATTTACCAGCCAATAGATCATGATCTGCCAGTGTAATGTTTAACATTTAATTACAAGGTAATACATGAATTTATTTCCTTTGTAAAACATTACGTTATTTCTAATCATTCCCAAACATCCATCTCTTCTTCACAGGTAACACCAATAGGTTTGGTATTGACACTTCAGATGGTTTCTAATGAATTTTAAATACATTTACATATATTTACCCATACATGTTTTACAATGTTATATTGTGGATTTTTTTTTGTTGACAAATTGTGCTTTGTTGTCTGACATAAATGGGATCATTCTATACATATCTTTTCCTAAAATGCATTTGTCATTCAATAATATGCCTTAGAGATTTTTGATAACAGTGCATACAAATCTACCTCAATATTTCTCCCCTTTCATTTCCTTTTCTTCTGAATATATTTGCATCAAAGCAATAAATGCCTTTGATTAAAAAAGGAAAAGGGACAAGGAAGGCAGATAATAAGATGCAACAATCTGCCCCATGAACACCCACTCATCAGAGGCAACCTCTCTGAGCAGTTGCCTATGGTTATTAACTCCCAATGTCTAAATAATCTATGCCCATATCAATAATCAGTTACCAGTTTCAGAAACTATACTGATTTCCTGCTGATGGAATATGATTACCCTTAGGCTATTGCTACCTTCTATCCCTGTCTTTCCCCAATACAGTTCTAGCATTACATTTCATTTCTCTATTGGTTATCTGTATAATTAAAATACTTAGGCCTTTATTTCTTATCTTATAATTACCTATATTACATCTGGATTCCTGACTGTATAATGATGATGCTGTCTCTTCAGTTTTTTCTTGTCCACTCTTTCACCTTACTTTATAATCCTGTCCTTTACAGTGTTAATTTCAGTTATGTGCTTTGTTTATAAGCTGAATTTAAAAGTTGACAACCAACAGTGTGCCATTTATATTACTGTAACTATGCAAATATACCATGCACCAAGAGTACACTATGATTTTCTTTTTATATAGCGTTCACTTTTTTTTGATAGTATTTTATTTTCTTTCATTATTTGCCTTTTTCATATCCCTAAAAAAACCCCACAAAACTCTTTTCAATTAAAGGATGTATGGATTCTTTCTTCCCAGAGATTTTCTCTCAAGGCCATCCATCCATTCTATTGTTCTAATGGCGACTATCGTACTCTAGGCTTGTGGACCAGCTTTAACTTGGGACATCTCCTCACTGCTTCTCTGGAATGTTCCTCTCATTTCTTATTCCCACATCTTTTTGCTCCAGGATATTCTCAGGGAACATACTAAGAAATGGCATGTAAAGGGTAAATTTTCTGAACATACCTGAAAATAGATATTTTTTTGTACTGTCAAACGTGATTGATCATTTGGTTGCATAAGAATTCAAGTTTTAAAATTATTTCTCCTTAAAATAATGAAGGCATCTAGTATTATTGTAAGCACTCTGAAGGCAATCAGTTTATTATTCCAGTGTCAGTGACAGTGCTTTTTTTAAAAAGAAAATTAAATTTGAGTCGAAACACAATGTTATATTAGTTTCAAGTATACAACATAATGATTCAACTTCTTTAAATGTTACACTGTGCTCAACTACAAGTGTAGCTGCCATCAGTCACCATATAACACTATTACAATATCATTGTCTGTATTCCCTGTGTTGTACATTTTATTCCTGTGACTTCTTCATGCCATAACTGGCAGCCTGTGTCTCCTACTCCCCTTCACCCATTCAGCCCATCAAGCCACCCCCTTCCTTGCTTTTAGCATCTTTATTCTGAGTAATGTAACACGGTACAGATTTTTGCCTGAGTGTGGGTCTTTTTCATTTAGAGTGGGTTTTTAAATTTGGAGTCTCATGACCTTCACCTACAGGAAATTTTCTTGTGTTTTTCTTAGGTATTTTTTCTCTTTCTCTGTTTCCTCTGGTATCTCTGTCTCTTTCTAGATTTCCTATTAAATTGGAATGTCTGCTGCTTAGGTCATATGAATTACTTCTTCATTCACACATTTTTTCATTTCTTTGCTTTATATTCTCTTTTTGGGGATATTTCTTTGACTTTATTCCTAAACTTCACATTATTTTTTCTTTTTTAATTTAATATATTTTCTACACATCAGAATTTTTTGGTTATTCACTGACTTTTTAAAGTAATTTCTTATTGTTTATGGATAAAATATCACATTGAGATTTCTGAGAATAATAATTAGAGATTTTTAGAATTTTGTTTAATTCTCCTAAATTGTTCTTTCCCTGTGGCATCATTTTTCTTTTCTTTTTAAATCTTTATCTATGTCTTCTCTTTGGAGATTTTCTTCCAATGTTAGGTGATCATAATGGTAAGGTCTCTCTTCATTATTTTAAGATGAGGATATAAAAAGCTGTTTGGGGAACTCTGTGTAGGTGGGCAGCACTTGTCCACTGGAGAGCTCTGCTTTAGAACAGTTGTTCTGAGAACTCTAAATTCTAGAAGGTGCATATCTTTTCTTTGTGGACATTTCATGAGGAGACAGATGACTGGGTGTTCTGTTTGCAGTAAAGTTGGTGGGTTTGCAGGGATGGCTTCAGAGGACCCCTGGCTCAGAAGGGTCCCACCTTTGGTTTAATGTTTTGTGTTTCCTGTCTTGAAATGATTAATATTTTTATCTTTGAAGTTGTGTTTTTTAAGTCAAGTTCAATGGGGGCAATGATGCATATGTAGAGGCTTATAGCCACAGTTTAAGGGGTCCCACCTCCTCCCCAGGACAGGTTTTCAGAGTCTAAGTAAATGTCCTATGGACCCCTGGCTTTATCCACCTCATCATGGTCTGTTGACCCTTGGGTTGTATGTATGTGCAGTATGCATTGAAGGGGTTAGAAGAAATGGGTGTCTTTCTCTGTTGCCTACTACCCCCAGAGAGGTCCTGTGCATAGATGTGGGGAGGATTGGGGTTATAGCTAAAAAAGTCCTATAGCTCTGTCATGCCTGCCTGGGCCACTCCGTGGGGGTGTGGGGGGGGGGACTGACAATTCAGCAAAGTGAGTTGGGGGACTTCTCACCCACATACCACCTAGGAATCTAGCATATCTTAGCATGGACATTACAATTTTGGGGGTCACCAGTTCTTCCTGGACATTTCCTGCCCCTGGATTTAAATTTGTTTGCATTAAGTCTCCCAAATTATGTAGTCAGCTCTGAGTGGAGATAATGAGATAATGCGAAATGGAATCACATGTCATTGTGTGTCTTTAAAACTCACGTATATACCTTTTCTAGGCTCTCCAAACTGGTAACTCTTACTGGAATTTTCCCACACTTTCACCTCAGTTAACATTACTACTGAAAGAAAAATTTGCCATTCCTATGCTTGAAAAATTGTCTCCTATTATTTTACATTACCTTGTTTATTAGTGAACTTAACTACCTTTTAATATATTAATCAACCATTCTGTTGGTTAATATTTTGTGTTCAATCCTTTATCTTTTCCTTTGTGGCCTGTGTAGTTGTGTGTGTATATATTTTTATGTATATTTGTATACATAGCTAATATTTACCAGACAGTATTTTAAGTTTACATATATTCATTTCATCGTTGCAATCACCTTACAAAGTAGTTATTTTTAGTATCCTTACTTAACAGATTAAAAAGTAATCTGTTACTGTTACTCAGTAATCTGTACTGAGAGGCTAAGTAATGAGAATGAGCTGATACAGCTATTATATCTATTATTATATCTATCTATTAATAGATAGATTATTATATCTATCTATTAATAGATAGATTATTTTATCTATCTATTATATCCATTGTAAATGTTTTCTCCCTGTTTTTTGTTCGTATTTTACTCTTATTTATAGTGTCTTCTGTCTCACTTGAAAATTTGAAATTTTGATCTTATAAAATTTATCAAATGTTTTAAATGTCTTTTGGTATTTCATGTGTTGTTTAAAAGGATTTCCAAACGTGAAGTCATGTACATTTACTCTTTGATTTTAAGCATAGCTATAAAATTCTGCTTTTTTATTGAGATATTAAATTTTTCTTAAATTTTTGTGTAAAAATTTTTACTTTTTTTAAAAAATGAAGTCATTTGTTCTAATAGATCATAATTTTTGAATAGTCTATTTTTTTACCCATTGATGTAAATGATGTCCATTTCATATTCCAGATTCACATATTTTTTCTTTTGTTTGGGAGATCTTTCTTTTCTTTCTTTTTTAGTTTTGCACTGTGAGTTATTTGCAGCTTAGGATATATTTGGATATCTGTCAAATATTTGCCTTTTATTTTTCTTTTTCAAAATTGCCTTGCATATTGTTCATTTGGTTTTCTCTATGAAATTTAATATCAGTTTACCAGTTTTGGTGAAAAGTTCAGTTGTGAATTCTAGGTGAATTGCTTTGAAATTAACATGTTACTTGGGGACTATTAACTTATTTATTTATTTAAATATTTATTTATTTATTTTGAGAGAGGGCACAAGTGGGGGGGCAGAGAGAGAGGGAGAAAGAGAATCCCAAGCAGGATCTGCCCTTGAAGGAAGATTGATGTGGGGCTCAGTCTCATGAACCCTGAGATCATGACCTGAGCCAAAGTCAAGAGTAGGACAGTCAACTGACTGAGCCATCCAGGTGCCCTAACATCTTTATTTTTATGAGCATTGTATGTTGCTGTATTTACTTAGGTATTTTTTATTTTATTTATTTATTTTTTAAGTTTATTTATTTTTGAGAGACAGAGAGAGTGGAGGAGGGACAGAGAAAGAGGGAGAGAGAGAATCCCAGGCAGGCTCCATGCTGTCACTGCAGAGCCTGATGTGGGGCTTGAATTCAGGAACCATGAGATCATGACCTGGGCCAAAATTTGGATTTCAATTTGCATTAAGTCTCCCAAATTATGTAGTCAGCCCTGAGTGTAGTCAGTCTAAGAGCTGGATGCTTAACTGACTGAGCCACCCAGGCTCCCCCTACTCAGGTATTTTTTAACATTTGGAAATAAATATAAATAATATAATGTTAAATATGTAACATAAAATAAATATACTAATATAAACAAATTTAAATATTATAACTTTTTAAATGAAGATCATGTATGTATTTGTGTAGTGTTACTTTTATCTAGGTATTTCATAGTAGTTGTTATAGTAAGTGGCATTTTTCCTATTATATTTTCTAACTGGTTATGGGTGGTATATAGGAAAACTGGAGTTCTGCTTGCTGACCTTGTATCTGACCACCTTTTTTTTCTGTACTTCAATTAATTTTTAAGCTGATTCCTGTGTTGACATATCTCATTGAGTGTTGTTACCCAGGTCTTTCTTTTTAGTGACTTGTTATGATTTCAAAAATAGGCAACAAACGCTTCTGAAATTTACCATCACTAGAATTGCCTTTCGAGGACTTCATAGTCAACATGGCTGCCCTTATGCCCAAATTGACACTTAATGTACTCTACTCAATGGCTAGGTTTGTCATTGTACTGATATGGTAAGAGTAATTCAATTATTAAATTACATTCTGAATAATTAGTTATCTATCTTGCCAAAGATACTTGGAATAATGCTTTTTCCATGGTTCTTAACAAGTTAGTTGACGAAATGTTTTTACTTAAACGTGGCTTACTTGGGCTAAAAAACAGGGCCTAGTTTAGGATAAGGGAGAAAATAAACTTTGAAATAGCTTCAGAAATGTTACATGAAGTTAATTTAGGTCAGCTTCTTTGATTAGTTCGTTGTGGGAATAGAGTTGCCCAATAAAGTACAGGATGCCCAGTTAAATTTGAATATCAGATGAACAACAAATAAGTTTTCAGTATAAGTATGCCCTGTGCAATATTTGGAACATACTTCTACTAAAAGCTTATTTGCTTATATAAATTTAAATTTAACTGGGTATCTTCTATTTTTCTTTGCTTTTCTAGTGACCTTATCTGGGAAGGCATTGTGAGCAGACATGGTGTGCAGACACCAAGAGTATCAGTATGACCATCTGTTCTGATGAAGGAGGGAGCAGAAAAAACAGGATAAAGTCTCATTCAGACAAAAAGGCTTTCAAGATTTTAATTGTATACTTTACTCTGTTCAGGGTTCGAAATGATTAATTTTTCAGGTTCTGTCTTCAACTTAAGCCCCTAGGAAAGTGTGTGTGTGTGTGTGTGTGTGTGTGTGTGTGTGTGTGTGTGTTTGCATGTATACATACATATTCATACATATATATACATACACCTGCCACTTTGGGGTTAAATGTTGGCACTAGTTTCATTATAGTTTTTTGTATGAATAATTAAAGCAAATGAAAAAACTAAAAATCATAGACCTGAATTTCAATATTACCTCTGTGACTATATAACTAAGTGACTATGGTAGTCATTAATTGGGACTGTTCACAAACATACTGGTTCTCCTTTTTCCAGGTCTGTGATGGGTTAGCACTTCCCAACCCAAAAGACTGATGACTTGGTTTGATTAATAAAAGATGACTGGAAACTTTCAAAGCCAAAGTTCCATTTGTTATGTCTCTACCCCTGCTATAATGATCTTGGAAATGTGTTAAGACAGAATCTTGGATATCCTAAGTCTCTGAATGACTGTGAGGAATAGAGGTAACTCTTCAGATCCACACTGAACATGTAGTGTGGGTGAGAAAATTTAAAGCAGCAATATAAAGGCTGTTTGTTATTGCTGCATAACATAGCCCATACTGACAGAAACAAATATTAGACATTGAAATGGGGATTTCTGCGTCAAAGCCTATCAGATGTGGCTTTGACCTTTTGGTTGGGTGCTCGTTGGCAGAAAACTATTACTAGAGGCTAGACAAATGGTAAACTGTCTTCTGTGATAATTTGAAAGGAAGTTAATATAGCTACTAGTTTGTATCTCTAGAAGAAGAGGTAGAAAATAGAATGTAAGTAATGTGTGTTGGTTGCTGTTTACCGTTTGCTGTATCAAGATATTTCAAAAAAGATGAATTCAGATAAGAACTGACCAATTTGCAAGCAAGAAGAATAGAGAAAGTCCGTAAATTCAAGGAATTGTAGGATTGGAAGAGGCAACTTTCTCCCAATATCAAAGAGTAAAAAATATACTTAAAAAGGCTTTTGGGGCACCTGAGTGGCTCAATCACTTAAGCATCTGACTTCATCTCAGGTCATGATCTCACTGTCCATCAGTTCGAGCCCTGCATTGGGCTCTGTGCTGACAGCTCAGAGTATGGAGCCTACTTCGGATTTTGTGTCTCCCATTCTCTCTGCCCCTCCCTCTCTCATGCTCTGTCTTTTTGTCAAAAATAAACATTAAACAAAATTTTTGAAAAAAAGTCTTTTAATCAAGAAAGGCTGATTTAACTCAAGCCATTGCATTTGTTAAGTCCTCTGAATGGATAAAATTATCTGATGTCCAACAAAGGTATGGCACCAAGTAAATCTTTTCAACTGGACAAAAGACCTCAGGAATAAAAGACTAATGTGACCAGATTCATCTGTTAAACTTAGTTGAACATGTAGTAAGAATAAAAAATAGTTTTTTCTAAGTCACTGAGTTCTTGGGCTGCCATGACCGAACGGTTGACTTTAACTTCTTGTCTTTCACTTAGTCTGTGAAATGGGGTTAATTATACTTCTCCTGTGTACTCCATAAGAGAATTGTAAAAATCATGGATTTGTTAATTAGCATACATTTATTGGACATCTTTCTTGTGCTAAGCTTGTGCTAGGCTTTAGGAAATCAAACCTGATATTTTCTTATATACTGTGTGATCATTAAACATAGCAGGCTTTGGCTCACAAAGGAAGCTCAACTCACCCAACATTGAGAAGGAAGCTATCAAATAATTCCTGGAGGAGATGAGGTGCATTGAATACCTGAGAGGTATGTCTAGGCAGAGACCATAGTGAGAATGATGGAAGAAGGTATAAAACAGGGAAATCAGTAAGTGCTTGGGGGTAGTGGCAGTGGGTATGATTGGAGGGGAAGGGAGAAGACATTATTAGTCTCTTGTCTATTAAGTCAAGGAGTTAGACCTTTTTAAAATCAAATTATAAGCATCAAAGAATTTTAAATATGAAGAGATACAGAATAAATGTTTCCTTTTTAGAAATACCACTATGGTAACTATGGAGGGTAGTTTGGAGGGGGAAAATTACTAGGTAAAAGTTTGTTGAGGTAATACAAAGAAAAGAATGTGGTAGCAGTGGGGATAGAGAGAGAAAGAGAAACAGTTGAGAGATATTTAGGAAGTAATATCACCAGGATTTGGGCTCTGATTGACTCAGAGATCTTTGTTGTAAGTGGGGGTGGATGAGAGGCAGTGCTTCTGTGTACTGAGGATGGAATTTAAGAAAGGGAAGATTTTGAGGGAAAGATAATGTGTTCACTGTTGTCTAGATAGAGTTTGCTATTGTGTTTTCATCATATAAGAAGAAAAGTTCAATGAACAACAGGCTTTATAGGACTTGCTCCTAGACCCCAGTTCTGAGCAAGAAACAGAGCTGTTAGAGTCCTTATCATCTAAGAAATAAATGAAGTTCTGGATTTTGTTTAGGTTATCTAGAGAGTAGGATAAGAGCAAAAGGCCAAGGATGAAGCCATGGGGAACATATTTAATCATATATAACAGCTGACTTTTGTGGGGTACCTACCATGAACCAGGCATTGTGTAAAGGATTTACATGCATTATTTTACTGAATTTCAACTATATCCTACAAGACAAATTCTGCTAACATACTTGTTTTATAGAGGGAAAACAGAACCTCAGAGAGGTAGCTTGCCCAAGGTCATGGAGCTGGTTAAGTGGTAGCCTAGGGATTCAAACTCAAGTGATGTGATTCCAGAATCAGCAGGCTGAATTACTACATTTAGGGAGTGAGCCATAAAAACAACCAGGAAGGTGTGACTCAGACATGAAAGGAAACTTGGAAGGGGGGAGGGGGTGCACCAGAAACAAAGGGAGAAAGGAATTTCAAAGAAAACTTAGTGGAGCAAGGATTGAATGCTATGGAGATTTCAAGGGAAGCAACATGCCTAAATGTTTCTGATGGCTGAGGCAATACTAGTGAACATGGAAGAGTGGAAGACAGAAGTTAGTGAGCTGAGTGGGGACCAGAGAGAACAGAATAGAGGTGTGGGGTGTAAACTGCTTTCTAGAACACTTGGAACCATGATGACCAGAGATTTGGGGTTGTTTTGTTGTGATTTTTAGTGGGAAAGGTATGACCATGTTTAGAAGTTAATCCGTAGGCAAGAGGAAAGAGATAAAAAGATGGTTGACATGAGGAGGATGGTCCTGGAAGCAGGTAGAAGAGCCATTTGCATAGAAGAAAAGGCACTTGTACTGAGAAAGGAGAGATAGAAGGAATTTCAGAATCAGGAAAGTTTGCAGAGAAAGGATAGAAAGTTGAAGTATTTCTCCTTCTGATATAAAAACATTCTGAGAGAAGCAAATGCTATGCATACACAAAGTAAACCTTTTAAGGACTGATAATACAAAACTTTTTTCAAGTTACTCAGTAGAGTTAGAATAAGAAAGTCTTAAATATTCGTGAGTCTCTGGATCTAGAAAGGAGGTCCAGCTTTTTCTTTTCAGTCTGTACAAGGGTTTCTTCTTTATGGCTACAGGACAGTCATTTGAATATGGACTTGGTTATAGTCAAGAGGACTTGCATTTGCTGCTCATGTTATAGGTTTAAATGAAGTCAACAAAAATTTTGAAAAACAGTCAACCCTGTAAATCCCCTCTGGAAAGGGAATCACCTCCATGTTCCTCACTCTGCCTGCCCTGGACCCTTTTAATGTTGAATTGATGCCTGATATAGGAAACCCTGTGTCTTAGCTTGGGCTGCCATAACAAAATACCATAGACTGGGTGGCTTAAATAACAGACATTTATTCCTCACAGTTTTGGAGTCTGGGAGGTCCAATATCTGGGTTCTGGCAAGGTTGTATTCTGTTGACACTTTTCCTCCTGGGTTGCAGATGGTCACCTTCTTGCTGTGTCCTCACATAGTAGGGAGAGGAGGTGGGCAAGGGGGAGGGGAAGCAAGAGAGAACATCAGCTCTTTGGTCTCATAAGGACACGAATCGCATCACAACGTTATCTAAACCTAATTACCACCCAAAAGGGCCACCTCCATTTGCCATCATATTTGGGGTTAGGGTTTCACTATGTGAATTTTGGGGGGACACAAATATTTAGTCCATAATACCTTATGATCCTGGAAGACTTTTTCCATTAGAATAATCTCTGTTCCTTTTGTTTTTATATTATCCTGCTAAATCAGAACCTTGTTTGATTTATACCTACTCAAAAGGCTTTAAGTGGTTTTATACTTAAAAAAAATTATTGTATGTATTTGCTAAACCTATGTGAAAACCCATTTGTCTTTTTAAATCACCAAACCTCTTTTCTCTGACCTAAAAAGTTGTGAGATACATACTTGTCTAAGTTTAGCAGAACACATGACATAATGAACATATGTCTCTTTTTAACCCTTAAGTCTTTTTTAACCATTAACATTTTGGGCAGGCTTTTTGCTATTGTTAAAATTTTTGCTGTACCCTCACACAGATTTTAATTTTCTTCAGGCAAAATTTCCTAAAATCAGATGCAAGAGCTTTATTGGATACTGCTTGTCTATGTTTTCATTAAAAAGCTGTTTTTCAGTCTGTAGTATGTCAAAATAGCACTCTCAACAGCTGAATTATTGAAATATTTGAGGGTGACTAGGGAGGTGGACAAAGTCCCCCAGAGGCCTGGTTGGCATTTGGGAGAGTGGCGCCTCGGGCTACCTAGTGACAGACAAGTTTGCTCCAAATGAGAGCTGTTTTCCAAGCTTGTTGCTGGCACATCCAGAATGTCTGAGTGATCCATGAGGAGTACGTTCATGTCTCCAGGGGACAAGGACAGTGTTTGAAAATTCAATGGTGGTATTTGATAGGAAAGGCCATTTCAGAAGAGAATTTAGAGCTGCTTTTTCACCCACAGAAGTAAATTATCGTCTTTATTTCAGAAGAAAGCACTTCTTATCTCAATTGACATGATTTTAGATAAATACTTAAAAAATTAGGCCCATGCTTTACCTCTCCCTGTTGGCCAAACATCTTCTGCAGTTTCAGGGTTTCAATGTGCCCCTGGGAACCACATGTGACTCAGTGTGATGGTGTGCAAGGGCTTGGAGGGCAAAGCTGGGACTCTGGGTTTTGAGTCCAACTCTGCCACTAAATTAGCATGAGACCTGGCACACGTCATTTCACCTGTGTGGGCCTCAGTCTTTTCCTCTGTGGAAAAAGGAATTGGATTAGGTGATATTAAAAGTTGCTTGCTCAGTGTATAGTTTCATCATTCCTGTATATGTAGAATATTTACTCTTACGCAATTTACCAAAAAACTGCAGGAAGCTAACAAAAGTGATATTTGAGTTAATAGAAAGGTTAAATTTGGCTTCTGAAAGATTAATTACAGTAGGAGAACTCATTTGGGGGCCCTGGTATATTACATTGATTTTCTTCTAGGACGCCATATGTGGACAATGTCTGGATCACATAAGAATGTATATAATGGAATTAGTGTCACCAAAAAATACCAATTTTATTTTTTATCTGCATTGAGACAAGTTGTTTGTTGTGTTTCATTGTAACGTTAAATTAGGGCAACTGAATGCCACTAAATTACGTTGGAATCTCCTTTCAAAAAACAATCATGGCTCCAAGTAGGGTAATTATTTTGAGATGGGGTAGACATCTATTGAGATGAGTGATTTGTTCAGCTCCTCACCTGAGCCATGAAGATGCCAGCCATACATCAGCTGGTCTATTTGGAGGTCTCTGAACCTTTAGACAATTGGAAGCATTTAGTAGCTTTTCAATCTTACCATCATCATCTGAAATGAAGTATAACATAGAAGTTTGTAGCACAAACCCTGGCGTTAGACTTTCTGAATCTAATTCTGGTGCCACCCTAACTGAGTGAGTTTGATGAATTTCTTAGCTTCTCTCTTCCACAGTATCCTCCTCTGAAAATTAGTGATAATGGTAAGGATTAAATGATTTAATGTATTGTAAGGATTAAATGTGTTGATATATTGAAAGGGCTTAGAATAAATAACTCCTGTCACATAGCAGGCGATATCCAAGGGTTAGCTATTCTTATTGTTAATGTTATTGTTAAATCATCCCAATCATCATTAACCTCCAGGATTTATTAATTATTAATTATAATATTATAAGTATAATTACATTATATTTACAATTATCTAAATTGAGCAAAACAATATTGAGAAAGGACTATGTGAAGGATTGAAAGTCTGTCCATTTTTTGAGATATTCTATATTCTGCCCCATTGATCAAATCACATCTACAGAGAGCTGGAATTGTACACCCTGTATTGATGGTGCTTGTTGTTTTAGCCAGGGAAATTAACACATTAAGGTTTTGTTGCTTGTTAACGTCATGGTCTAATTCAGGTTGAATGGCTTTCCTTGGAGATTCTCGTCTGAGCTAAGGATGTAGGTTGCTTGTGTTGTGTGGCACGGCCATTTTCAACACAAGCCTTCACAGTCACTGAAAGAACAAAGCAAGGTTTAGATGGGAGATGCACTGCTGGGCCCTGGCCAGGACCCTGACACATGGCCCCAACTTAATTTCTTATGGTTCTGAAACAGAGTTTCTGTGTCTACAGGAAGAGGGAATGAGGTTGTGGCACTCTCTGTTACATATGGTCCTGTAGACTCATTTTTACAGGGCTCTGATCAAGTCAATACAAGAAACAGGTCAAGGCCACATTATCTTATTTTTATTGTAAAAATGCTATTGATTAGTGTATTCTTCATGTGAATCCCAGTGCAGTGCTAAACCTGACCTTAGTTAAAGAATAGTTGTTCCTCTCCTAGGAAATGGTTAGTTTTCTCATGGAGAGAGACCAGATTTCCTTTTTCAAGTTGGCAGGCCACTAGAAAGTTAAGGGCCAAAATTCTTGCTCATCTGTAACAACTATACTCCTTGCTTAGTTTCATGCCCCATAGCATTAGTTTTCTTATTTTTTCTTTCACAGTGAATTCATGTTATTTTTGTTGTATTTCATGAATCCTGATACATCACAGAAAATCTTTTTTCTTTTTTTGGAACAAGATGAGACATAAGTAAATAGGTAAGCACATTTATTTGTTTAGAGGTATGTCACAAATCATTATCACAAAGATTCTCTTAAATCCTTTGAGAGGTAAGATACTTGGCATCTTAAAACAATTTGTCTTATAATAATTTGATAGTGATTCTCATCTTAGGAGGTATGGATAGAGACCCCACACGAGGCTCATCAGAACACCTCTATTAGCACTGGTAGAGACAGATACTTAAATAGTAATGTAGTACTTCACTGCAATATTATCATAGCTCTTTCTTCTCTTCGTATTCTCATAAAGTGTTTTATATTTATCTCGTGTAAATATTTAAGCAAAGGGAGGGCCCCTTCTTCTCAGAGTATCAGGTTACCTTACTACAGTTCAAGTTTCAAATGGTGAACTGAAGAGTAGTTCTTGTGTTGAACCAGGTATCTTCTTGGCTTGAGAGAAGCCAGATATAAGCCTGCTATGGACAGTCTCTCTTTTCTTTTGGGAAAAACACTGATTGAATTATCCTAAGAAGATGTTATTTTCCTTCTTTCTCCCCTCCCCCTCATTTTCATAGGAAGACAGTGTCATACTGTCTAAAGAACGGCAGAGGGCTAGAGAGGGAATGTACTTTGAAAGGCAACCACTTTTTAAAGAAATTGTGTCTTGGCTTTTTCACCACACTGCATGTTTGGTGAATGTACATTGGAAATTGGAAAAGACTAACTGGCTTAGAAAATGCAGTTATGCAGACTTCACTTCTGTAGAGAGAGGACACAGATTTACCTTAAAGATAAGAGAGACAAACCTGGATGAAAGATGGTGTATTTACAATTCATTTACCTTGTGCCCAGATCCCATCACCTGAGCCTCCAGCCTTTTTGTGGCCACCCTGTACTGTTTTCTTGCAGATGTATTATAAGTTAGGTAATGTGGTGGCCAGCCTCCAGCATGGCCCCCAGCATTCACTGCCTATGGTAGTCATACTTTTGTATAGTCCTCTCTAACATAGTACCAGGTTTAGTCTATGTGAACAACAGCATACAGCAGAAACAATGGTAATTCACTCTGAGATTGGATTATAAGTTTTTTTTTTTCCTTTTCTGAGAGAGTGCAAGCAGGGTAGGGGCAGAGAAAGGAGGACAGAGGATCCGAAGTGGGCTCTGCACGGACAGCAGCGAGCCTGATGTGGGGCTTGAATTCACAAACTGTGAGGTCATGACCAGAGCTGAAGTCAGACACTCAACCAACTGAGCCACCCAGGTGCTCCTGAGATTAGATTATAAAAGACTTCGCCTTCCATTTTGGGTGCTGACTCTTGCTTGGATCTCTTGATCTCGAGGAAGTAGGATGCCATGTTGTAGTAGGGGCCAGCTGTTGGTGAGAATGTAAGACCTCTTAACAACCACACAGGTGAGATTGGAGGCAGATTCTCTTGCCTCATCTTGAAAGGACTATAGTTGTTCCTAAAAGTTTGATTGCAACCTAGTGAGAAAACTTGAGCCAGAACCACCCAGCTAAGCTCCTCCCAGATTCTTGACTTTCAGAATCTATTGGGGATAATGAATGATTGTTGTTTCAGTTTGCTGTTTTGTGGTGATTTGTTGCAAGAACTAAATAACAAATACAAAAATGAGATAGAATGAATAGAAATCTATTCTCCCAAATATCAAAGAAGATAAAATCATTGTTTTCTTAAACATTGAAAGATACCTGGCTTTTCTTTCTATTTCAGTTTCTTTGCTCTTTTCTGCCTTAATAAATATACTTATCACCTGGCACAGTGAAGGAAATTAAATTCTCTACTAATGTTGAAAGCCATTTGATAGGATCTTGGAGTGGTGATTGAAGAGATGAGATTGCTCCCAGTGCTTAATGTGGAGAGAATTTCCTCCAACAAATCTTGAAGTAATGGTCATTGTTAATTATCATCTATACAGCTCCCTTTTCTCTCCCACCTTCTTTTAGAGAATGAGAGAGGCATCTCCTCAAGTAAACTAAGGATTAAGACAGGATCTGCTTCTGTAGTAAAGTTAGCTTTTTCTCTCCCCAGGTTTTATTTTTCTCCTATAGTATTTAGGATAATGAACAGAGAACACCTTTCAGGAGCCAGACCTTCTGCCTTTAATTTTGCCGTGAGATGCTTCAAAGAATCAAGGAACAGAATCAGTTTCACTTCCTCTTTTTTTGACACACAAGAGCCAAGGAGGAAACTCCCTTGAGATAACTGGAGCCCAGTGTCCATATTAATGTTCTATTTAGGTTAAAACTCTTTAATATTTTACTAATGTTTTATTTCAGAATACAACTTCTTTTGTACAGCATGGTAAAAAAAATTTTACTTGCATCATCTCAAATACTCAGATGATAGTACCCTAAATTTAAAAAGTGGGAAAGTACTAAAAGGATCTTTGATTTTCCCGAAGTTCACCAAATAGAAGCATTCATGAGTAGACCCTCTCTTTCTCACCTTCATTCTAGGTTTTCTTTTTTTCATTAGAGTAAACAGTCACTAAATTGAATTCAAATACATTTCCTATGTTTGCAAGGAATGGCTTTCATACATTAAAGATGGATGAGGTAAAGAGGTCCTGTGGAATTTCTTAAATGGGGGGTCATTAATTCTCTGAGATAGTGATTATAGGTTTTAAACAGCATGAAACAATTTGGACAAGTCCATGCAGTTCTATTACTATATATATATATATATATTTTTTTTTTTTTTCTCAAAATAACATTTCTGCTAAAACTGAATGGTTCCTCTTTATCTTGGACAATACAGCATTATCATATTGTCACATGGTACTCACAATATTCAGAATATGTTTGAGAGTCAGCCATCCTGTATAAATGAAACAGACACCCCAAAATCACTTTTATTTGAGTCTGCCTGAATTTGCTCCATCTATCTTAGTAGCACCTCTCCTGAAGTGTGTCTAAAGGGGCATACATTTTTCACAGGGCTGCAGTGTATAAACAGGCGCTACTTCCATCATGAGCATGGTGAAAAGTAAAGTTAATCTCTATCAGGAATTTTCCTTGTTTCTGTTCTTTTTGTCCATGGAAGACATTAATCAGGGCTTCCTTGGAAACAGTGTTCTGGTGTATGAGTTAAAATTATAATGAACCTAAAGAGAAGCAAATGAATAAGTCTAAAAATAGATTTCTGTTCAACAAAATCCATACCCCTCTGCCTTAGACACATTGGTTGAGAATCAACTGGCAGTCAAGGGCATGGAGCTTTGCAAGGGCTTTGCCCCTTGCTTGGTGCACACATAGGATCCTGCAGGATCACTGGTCTCTTGTGCAGAACAATTAAACTGCCAGATTCCATCTGTGTTGCACCTTTCAGATTTTCCTAACATTAATTTCTACATGAGCCAAGGCAAATGAGCAACTGGGAAACCTTATTAGTCTTCTAAAGGTTGCCTCTGTGGACTATCTCATTTCTCCCCAATGAAAGGAGTGTTCTACTGTTCTGCTTTGTGCATACTAAACATTCATTTATTATCTTAAAAGAAGGAAGTACTCCTAAATAACATACACGTAATTCCCAATTAGATAATTTTAACTTTAATCATTATGCAAACCTAATGAGCCACCTTTAATTTTTGTTGCTCCGTAAGTTGGATATCTTTCAAAAATATTTAAAGAAATATTATTCTAAAACACCCACAACAATATAGAATATATTTCCTCATGAATGTTGACCAAATAGGTATTAAATAACTCCAGGGATTCCATCATTTATGAATAAACACAATTTGGAAGTGTAATGTGTTGAATTGAAAATTTGCCAAGCTCATTACTGTCATCATTGATTTGGTTAGGATATGCTCTAACTGAGGGACTTTCTTGTCTGCTTCCATACTAAATGCGTTGAGTTTGCTGAACCATGACCATCTAGATGCATGCACACTGTTGTTCGTAGAGTAGTGGCATTTACAGCCTCTTTGGTTGCTCTTCCTGGCAAGATGCCCCGGCCCATGTGATGGTCACAAGGACCATTTCATTCAGATGCAGTCAGGCGCTACCACTCCACTCCTCATGCCTAGGTTTTGAGGGATGGCAGGAAGTAGATGCCTAGAGTAGGAGCTTAGTTTATGTGCATTAAGAGTTCAAGAGACAGAAGTGAATATTTTCCCAAATCTAAATCTATTAATAACAGTTTTCTTTTTCTGCTAAAAGTTCTACCACTTAGTGATGTGGGGTTTGTATGTCTTCTTGAGGCCTCCATTGTATTCTTGTCTTTCAGAGTGGTTCCTTCTTAGGAAAGAACTGCAGAGGGAGAAAGATTTGAGTTCTCACTGTAGGGGTATCTAAAAGAACCATGAACTAGGTGGGGCCCGTGAGTGGACTTTGGGACATGTGTAACTCCCCTGAGATATCATGTAAACTTGGGGTATTTATCCATGTATGCATTTAAAAAAATTTTTAAATGTTTTTATTTATTGAGAGATAGAGGGAGAGAGCGGGGGAAGGGCAGAGAGAGAGGGAGACACAGAGTCCAAAGCAGGCTCCAGGCCTCAGGTTCTGAGCTGTCAGCACAGAGCCTGATGTAGGACTCAAACCCATGAACTGTGAGATCATGACCCAAGCTGAAGTCGAGCACTTAACCAACTGAGCCACCCAGGTGCCCTTTGCATATGTGTTTTTTTAAGGAAGAAGAGCCATAGATTCTATCAGATGCTCAAAAGGACTTGAGTTCCCACAACTGTCAGGAATCCCTGCCATGGATGTTATCAGCAGTATTTGCACACAGATTCCATAACTGAACTGTTAATAAAACCCTGAATTATTAACTACTGAACTATTAACTACTGGGGTTTTGCAAATGCAATTCTGAAAATGATGTATTAGAAATAGTTCACTGTTGGTCACACAAAATGTTACTGGAGTAAAAAAGTCATGTTATCCAAATAATCAAGACTGTGTGGAATGCCTCATGGTGCAAACTTTCACTTAAACTCCGAGCTGACTGATTTTTTTTGTCAGATATGCAAGTCCTTTACTTGTTATGCTCTTGCGGACTCTGGAACAGAAGTTCAGTGATAATGGAGCATTTGCAAATTATGTCTTTCAGTACATTGGAGACGGAGATTTCATTTTTCATTCTTTTCGGTCTAGTAGAGCTCTGGTCTCTCATGCCTGAAATATATTTTCTTTTGGAATCTATCTTTTCTACTGACTCAGTATTCATGATAAAAAAGAACTTTCTAGAAGCAGAATAAGTTGAGCACATTGTGTTTCATCTTTATGATGAAATGCAGACTTCCCATTAAAAGCAAGTCCTTTTGAAAAAAGTTGAATAGAAAGGCACTTAAAAAAGAGGCTTATGGATGAAAGTTGGAGGACTAATAAAAAACTTATAAAATTAATGTGGTGAATTGGATAAATTTCCATTTATTTTTTTAATAAGTACACATGTGCACACACACAAACAGCACACAACACACAATGTAGTAAGAAAGAGCACAGAGTGCCAGGTCACCTAGGTTTTGTATAGAGCTTAATAAACTTTGTCTTGTTTTTACCAAAAACTTTTAATTAATAAGTGGTTTAGCAAACATTATTTGATTTGTTTTTTTCATCTGCTCATTTACTCATTCAGCAGTAACACTTGAGTGTTGAAAAGGGGCTAGGGTCTTTGTTAATCTCTGATGTGAAAATATGAATGAGAAGTCATCTCTCCTCAAAAGCCTGTCTTTCAGCCCAGGAGACAGACCACATGCAACCCAGTATGCTCAGAGTCAGTATTGCCAGTGGAAGCTGCATAACAGGGAAGAATCTAATGTGAGATCTCCAGGTGTAAACTTGGTGGCATTACATGTTAGCCTTATGACCATGGCAGGTCGTGGCACAACCATAGGTCTCAAAAGACTAAGCAGAATGCCCATAAATCCTGAATAAATGTTAATTGTTATAAGTAATTTTATTATTATTAAAAACACAGCGTGAACAAAATGGTAGCACAGAGATGGGCAACTATGAAAAATGGCTAGAAAGATTCTGGAAAGCTAATAGAGAAAATGTACCATCTGAGTTAAGGTGGGTTGGGGTGGGAAGGATGTTCAAAGAAACACAGATGGCCCTTAAAAGCATGGGTGCTGGGGGGGTCTGGATGGCTCAGCTGGTTAAGCATCTGACTCTTGGTTTCAGCTCAGGTCATGATCTCATGGTTTGTGAGTTCAAGTCCCACATCAGGCTCTCTGCTGTCAACACAGAGCCTGCTTCAGATCTCTGCCTCATCACTTTGTGCCCCTCCTCCCTCTTTCTCTCAAAAATAAATAAATGTTTAAAAAAAAAAAAAGCAAGGGTGCTTATGGTGAGGGTGGATGCGTAGGATTAAGATTATGGAGAAAGAGGCTTTCTAGAATGCTCGTATTGTTTTCCATCATATATTCAACTTAGTTCTTAAAAGTTCTTTTCTAAAACTATAATTTGCCTTTTAAAGTCTTTGTTCTTGATATCAAAGAATACTTTAAGTCTAAGGAGTAATTGTCACTTTTGAGCCTCTTTATTTCTAACTAGCTAGTCTCCCAATGTAGATTTAGTAACTCCATGATTTCCCTAATAAATACAGATTTTTAATTAGAAATAAAATTTATTCTTTTTATTAGATATATGTTCAAGGCCAAGTTTTTTTGTTCTTTGTCTTGATTTTTTAAAAAATGTTTATTTTTGAGAGAGTGAGAGGGAGAGAGAGAGAGAGAGCGAGAGAGCAAACACACAGGGGAGGGGCAGAGAGACAGAGGGAGACACAGAATCCGAAGCAGGCTCCAGACTCTGAGCTGTCAGCATGTAGCCTGACGCGGGGCTCAAACTCATGAACCTTGACATAATGACCTGAGCCAAAGTTGGATGCCTAACTGAATGAGCTAACCAGACGTCCCCATCTTGATTTATTTCATAGTATTTCCAAAAGAGTTCTACTTTCTGTCAATCACCTTTTATTGAGTATTCTCTATTTTATACACTGTGTAGTTTCATATGAAATTTGGTACTAAATGCTCTTTCTTACTGTCTACTTTGAATAGTGTTATTTCAGTCTGCTATACTGACTTAGAGCAACAAGCTTGTGGAATTTATGTGTGAGCATGTGTGCTTGTTTACATATATGTATCTTACCATTATGCAAATGTGAGACTGAAGTAAAAAAAAATTCCTAACTCCCTGAATCTTTTGTGAGATATTAAAAGAAACAGGGTATGGAAGTAGCAATATGGCAGTGACTGGCAGCATGATTCGTAAGAAAAATGCTCAATCTCTTCACTTGACAAATTTGTGCTATCATTTCTTTTAAGGTATTTTTGCCTGTGACCTTTTTTCTTTTAAATTTAGCCTAAACTTTCCAAGGTCATGAACCTATCACTTTGAAATTTGAATCGATAGAGGTAATGTATCCAATGTGGCAAATAACAGTTTCCTTGTTACTTTGAGGGGCACATTCATTTTGAATAGACTTAGAATTTAAAATAAAATCCTTATCAGTTAGTGTTTTCAGAATCAATTCATATTGTCAGTGTATTCAAATGCACTGAATATATTTTAGAGAATATAATACTCTCCATACACAAGGGTACTCAGCAAGTGTTAGCCTTAATTTTCAGATATATTAGAAATCAATGTACTTGAAATACTATTATTTTAGCAATACCTTTTTCACATTTAATAAAAATCTTATCTATGAAAATGTCTGCAAAGAATTCAGTGCTATTAATCTAATTGAAACTATTTGATTTCATGGAGATGAATGTTAAAATGACTAATATTTTTTGGAGACAAATTTAATTTGCTTTTAAGTACTATAGCAAATGACATTCTTCTAGATGGTTGAATGGTATTGATGTTTATGTGTTCAGGTGTTGAGCAAATTAAAGAGCTAAATCATTTTCAGAGGTAGGAGTTAAATGTGGTAGAGAAGTCATTAAAGTAATTTACAGCTGATGATATGTCAAAGCAGTTTCCTATGAAATTCTACAGAGATGGGAGGGAGTATGAATCATTGAGAATTAAAGATTTTTCATCTCTAATTACTTTAACTCTCTTAGGAACCACTCATAAATTTTTAATGTAAAAAAATAAAAACAACAAACACCAGAGATGGAATATTACACTTGATATTGCCGCCCCAAGTTTTATTTCTCAAGACCAGAATTCTGGGATCAAGCCGAATTTGTGTATTTGATTTTTAGTGCCTCCTCGCTGCATCTTCCCTAAAATAATATTAGCTGCAAATTGTTCTTCAGGCCTGTGAGATTGCATTCCTTTGTTCTACTTATTTGAAAACGAATGGGAGCTGTCTTGAAAGCTTTCTGTCAATATTGGTTTTTCTTTTATCTTTAATGCGAGTTAAATAAACGCTTAGAATAGAAAATGATTTGGGTATCCCTGAATTTGTATATGAAACGCAAGGTTATGTTAATTTCTTTTATTGTTTAATTTAATTGAGGGTTGTAGTGGGCATCTTTTGTTTTGGTTATGTAGCATCTACTCACCATTTTTTGGATGAAATCACCCTATTTTTTCTCTGGGAAACCCTCTGTCACCTATTCTTTCTGTGGGGGTGCAGTAAGTATGTGGCCCAGATCTGGCCAGTCAGAGCATGATATTCCTACAGCCACAGTGGTTGGCTCAGGGATGAGTATATGGGCACAGCTATTTTGTTTTTAAAAGGACCTTGAGAATAAAGTGAACATAGAGAAAAGTAGAATAAATATCAGGGGGAAGGGCCAAGTTTCAGTGACTTTTTGAACCTCTGAAAAAAAGATCTAGATTTTTTTTTAGTTATTTATTCCAAGAAGTTTCCCTTTCCATTTCTGCCAGTTTGAATTGGGTTTACTGTCACTTGCAACTGAAAGAATTCTAACCAAAATATGCACAGAATTTTTGAGCTGGAAATCAGTGAGTTGCAATCGTAGTGGGGTTAAAATGAAGTACGGTTTCATTCCTGTGCCAATTTCAGACGCAGAGCTTTTTTTTCCCCCTCTCTAAATATCATTTCTTTCCAAATAAGATTGCTAAAATTTACACCTAGATGTAGACATGTATAAAGAATCAATCTGGCAGTTTGGAAATAAAAATCCTGACAAAGTAATCCAACTTCTTTATATTTTCCAAGATAAATAATTTTTTTTTCTATATTGTGCCTGTGAGATGAAGACAAACCTAGATTTCATTTTTTTTTAAGTAGTCACAGGGGAATGTGGCAGTATCCCTGCCTGCTGTGCCCAATGTCCAGAGTAGCAAAGAATAGCCTGGAGGCTGGCCCTGATTCGTTGCCCAGGCTTGATGGCATAGAGCTGGGCAGGCTGTGGCCATGTGCATGCCCTGAACACAGCTCTGGGGCAGCCTGGCCTTAGAAGATGCCCAAGTTTGTGGTGACATGGAGTTGTGCATGCAGGCCTTGGATAACCTGAGGAAAAAGAGGCCCCTGGCAGAACTGGCCTCATAGAATCAGCTTTCTGGAGATTGTTGCGGGAACGTCTTACCATGGACACACTTGTTCAGCCTGCCTAGTACTTCGGGGTCTCTCTTGATGCTATTCCTTGTTTAGGCCATGCATTTAAGTATATGTTAATTTTTCCCAGCATTTATTCATGCTTTTGGTATGACCAAGGTTCTGTTAACTCGGTCTGCCAGACTCTGACATACTCTAAAGTCTGCAGTAAGATTTTAAGAATTAATTTTCCCTAGTAGTTTTGGTTGTACTGGGTTATTTATTTTAAAAAATATTTATTTATTTTTCAGAGAGTGCAAGCTGGGGAGGGGCAGAGAGAGGGGGACAGAGGATCTGAGGCAGGCTCTGCAATGCCAGGCTGGCAGCAGCAAGCCCACTGTGGGGCTCCAACTCATGAACTGTGAGATTATGACCTGATCTACAATCAGAACCTGAACCAACTGAGCCATCCAAGTGCCCTTGTACTGGGGTTATTATAAGATTGTCAGGCGATTGTAAGACTGTGTGGGAAATAATTAGCTCAGAGCCTGGCCCAGAGAAATGCATGTTGGTGTGGGAGAGGAAGGGATGGATATGCATGCAGTCGAACAGGTGTACAGCTGGCCAAAAAATAACAAGCTTTCCGAAAAGGACAGCAGTCAGGAGGCTAGCAAATCTTCTCCATTTCCTGCTTGGAGGCAGGAACCTGTTAACCTCTGTCCCTTGGTCTCACAATCTCTTCATCACTGGGAAGCATTCCGAGGTCACTTCAAGGAGCTAAGAGAAAATAACAGTCAGCCTAGAATTTCATACCTAACCAAATACTTCTTCCAAGAATGAGGGCAAAATGAAAAGAATGAGACAAAGACTGGGAGAGTTTATCCACAGTGCACAGTGCTTTATAAAGGAAATAGATTACTCTATCAAGAAGAAAAGTAAACCCAGAAGAAAGGTCTAAGTTATAAATACAGTGGGCAGAAACTAAAAAAAAAAGTCATAAAATTAAACCATTCATGGTGCTTTTCCCCAGTACAAATAAGGTAAAACTAAATTTTAAGATTATAGCAAGATTCATTGTAAAGTTCAAGGGTGATGAAATCCTATTTTCAGAAGGAGTATATAAACTTGAAGAATTTTAGATTTCAGGAAAAATTCACAGGTGAGAGTATATCTTAACACTTAAAGAGAGTATTAAGACAAAATTCCAACCTTTAGCATTCCAACAAAGATATAAAAAGAAGGAGAAAAAAATTTTTTATCAGTCTAATCAAAGGCAGGATAAGGAGGACAGAAGAAGCAGTGAAATAAATGATAAGCAGAAACTATGAAATAAGATGGCAGAAATAACTGCAAATTCACAACAAATAGTGCCAAATAGCATGTAAATATTGTCAAGTTGCATCATGTTGATTTTAGGTTGTATCAATCTGGTACACTGAGCTGGTAGATACCTTGATCTTACCCGGAACACTGATAAATTCTGGAAAAAAGAAATACTTAAAACACATAACCCAAACAAATAATAGCATAAAGAGGGACGCCGAAGCTAAGCAGTCTCTGTCAAATAACAAAGATATTTTTGTCTCCACACTCTTCACATATGGATATCTCTTAAATGGTTTTGAACTCTGGTGGAGAAGAAAGGGTTACAATGTATGAGGTTTCCTCTGTCCCCAGTAGAACAGAATAGGAACTTAGAGATACACACCCACATATGTGAAAATTTGATATATGACAAGCATATCATAAACCAGTGGAGATGAGGAGCACCTGGGTGGCTCAGTTGGTTGAGCATCTGACTTGGGTTCAGGTCATAATCTTGAGGTTCATGAGTTCAAGTCCCACATCGGGCTTGCTGTCAGCACAGAGTTGGCTTCAGATCCTCTGTCCCCCTCTCTCTGCCCCTCCCCAAGTTTTGCTTTTTCAAAAATAAATAAAACAAAAGTCTATTCCTGGTAGAATGTCAAAATATCAAACAGCAACATGTCAAAAAACTTAACTAAGGTAGATGGGAGAGTATTTTATAATCTCAGAGTAGAGAGGAACATTTAAAATGATTCACAAAAAACACAAGCCATTAAAGAAATAGCTAAATCTCACTAAATCAAAATTTAAAACCTTTTTTATAGTAATACACAAATAACATTAAAATAAAAGTCCATCTGGAAGAAGATATTTGGAGGACAAATAACTGTCAAAGAATTAGTAGCCCAAGAACATATAAAGTTCAGTGAAACCCAATGGATGGATGTGGAAAAGAGGAATAGAAGATTCACAGAGGAGGAAACTTAAATGGTCTCCAGAGGTTTGCAATGATGTTCAACTGTTGTAGTAATCAGGAAATGCAAATCAAAACATGAAATACAACTTTACACTAATGTAATTGCAGAAATAAACATAACAATGTTAAGGTGATATCTGTGCATTTGTACGAACATAAAGTACAATTGAGGACACAGGGAAATAGGGATCTCATTCAATGTTGAAGGGCTAGAAACCAGCTTTGCAGGGAAATTTGGCACTATCTAGTAAACCAGAAGATTGCCTTTGCTGGCTGTATACTGCACAAGGAAATACGAACAGGAGCGTTCATTGCTAAGTTGCTTACAATGGTGAAAAACAACAACAGTCTAAATGTTCTTTAGAGGAAAATTAAGAAATTATAGCTGAGTTGTCAGCACAGAGCCAGACACGGGGCTTGAACTCATGGACCACGAGATCATAATCTGAGTTAAAGTCAGATGCTTAACTGACTGAGCGACCCAGGCACCCCTCTAATTCCTTTGTAAAACAACTTGATAATGTATAACTTTGAAGATGACTGTATCTTATGTACGAACAACAATATTATTCTAAATATGCCTTCATGCAGGTGCACAAAGTGTTCATTGCACTATTGTATACCTGGAAAACTAAAAATTAACCTAAATAAACATAAATAGAGGAGTGGAAATATTAAAGTCTATTCACATCATTGAATACATAGATAAAATAAAATTACTAGGTCTGAATAATGTATCAACATTGGTAAATATAAAACCTATGTTTAATAAGAATAAAATTAGTCCAATGTTACATGTAACTTCATACTATTTATATAAATTAAAAACATACAGACTCTCTATTCTGCTTTTAGATCTCTTTATCATTAGACCAAAAACGTGCTATCCTAATTACAACTGTTTTATAATAGATCTTGATATTGTGTGAGCATCTCTCTCTACCATGATCATTTTTAGTGATATTTTGTTTATTTCTGGTCGTTCTTTTTTCAAGTAAATTTTAAAAGTAGCTTCTGAGAATTAAAACGTGTTGATATTTTGTTAGAATTACATTGATTCTATTGCTCTGATAATTTAGAGAGAATTGATACCTTAGTAACAGTGAACCTTCCTACCCGTACAGATGATACTTCCCTCTATTTTTAAATCGTCTTCACCAATGTCTTTCAGTAAAGTCCAACTTTCTCTAAAAGTACACGGTGTATCGTTTGGTATCCTGGACACCTTATCTATTTGTTTGGTGCCTAATATCTCTACTTGCCCCCACATTTGCCACCCACCCAATTGTATATTGTGTTTTTGTTCCTTTTTAAAATGAAAACAGTTCTCATTTGGGAGGTGAAAGAAGTTCTATCTCCTAACTTTTCTCTACTATTAATGAAGTTGTGGGTGAATAGAGGACCATTAATATGTGCCAGATTCTACCACGAACACTGGTCAGATATTAAGGGAAAATTAATTGCAAAGAAAACACTTCTATGGTGAACGTGTCAGAAGCCATGATTTACTAGCTGTGTCTAGACGGTCTGCTCCAGATAATGGTTGGCCGGACAGCCTGGGTTATGACAGATGCGGCTGACTGATCATCATTTAAAGGCAGCATTAATAACATACTTTCAGAGAATGTAAACAGAGTTAAGTGGGAGGTTGCTTGTACAAGTAAAGAAGTTGCAGATACTGCCCTGATTTTGCTCTTCTTTCTCCCCAGTCTGCTTGCATATAGGCCATTCTAATGTTATGATTTAGAACCTGCCTAGTTTTAGGAGTATTTTCATATTACTGACCTAACCCCACCCTTAAACAGCCATAAAGACTTGTATTCATAAAACATATCCAAAGAGTTCTGATTTATTACAGGTCCCAGTGTGGCCTCTTCCATCATCTTCGGGTCTGCCTATAGGCTCCTAGTTACCAGCTAAAAATAACAGTTACTGCTGTGCCTCAACTGGAGATAAGGCCAGCCATCTGTAAGACTTAGCATAGTCTAGACACTTCTAAAAATGATGTAGTTTTAGTGAAGCTTTGAATCTGGATCCATTGCCTATTTATCTGGGAGGGGAAGCCCATTTTGCACCTGGTGGCACATTTCCAAGAATGTTTAATTCTGCCCATTTGTACCACTAGCACCTTTGGGTGGTTCAGGACTAAAGAAATGACACTCTTTGTAGAAACCTTCAAATATCCTAGCTTATGTCTATATTTCATATCAGGCAGCAATGAGTTGGAGAGAGCTCAGCTTCTGGTCACAAGTTGTGAAGTAAATCCTAGTGGTTACTGACTTAAAAAATACATGGTCTTTTGCTTTTTGTCCATGCACAGTTATAGTACAAACAAATTATAAAATATTCACCCTACCTAATATGAATTCTATTCAACTATTATATGTTGGCTGACACATTCCTTTATGTTCCTCAAATGCAATTTATGGTTTATCTGGGTCTTGGGTTGTAATTTTCAAGAGGATAACATCTGTGGTGGTGAATTGTTTTGTGCTGTATCATAAGCAGGTAGTTGTATAACAAATGCTGTTTGAGGACAGTCATGGTAGTGGTGACTCTATATACATTTGTCTTCAGTATTAGCATAATTGATGTGATTTGGAGTTTGATGCGATTGGTTGGACTATAAACCTGGAAGTGTCTTAGCATCTTTCCATGAAATCAAATAACTGGTTTCTAGCTTAAAGGCCAGATGGGAAGTTATTCTTGCTGGAGAGGTACAGTATAAATCTCCTGCAGAGCTTTAGAGTGTCAGAGGATACACATGCAGAAACAGTCTCAAAATGTGGGATAGAGGCAAGGCTGCAACACCATGTGGTCACTTCTAGAGGAGGAAGCAAGGCCAACAACATACACCTTGCACAAAAGCTCTTCCCAGAGAAAAGCCAAAGCTCCTTAGCTGTACCTTTGAGGAAGGCTCTTACCTTAAAAGGAATTTTAAGTGAGAGAAATATGACTGCATGGACTTTTGTTAGTAATAATGTATCAATATTGGCTCATTAGTTATGGTAAATGTATCATACTAATGTAAGCTGTTAATAATAGGAGAGGCTGAGTGGGGGGATACACGGGGACCCTCTGGACTATCTTCACATTTTTTTCCTGTAAATCCCAAACTTATTTTAAAAATAAAAAGTTTATTTTAAAAAAAAGGAATTTTAAACAGAGCCTAGGACCAAGAACCTTTTGGAAAATAGTAATATGATGAAAGTTTTGTTCTAACACACAAAAATAAAGGCTGCAAAACTTACCAAGACATAAGTTGTCAAAAAGAAGGGGACAGATCTGATGTGTTGGGAAGATGGGGGAAGTTGATTAATGAGAAAATAGCCTTGGCTTAGTGCACAGGGAGGTTGGGATGGGAGGATGGGATGGGCTTAGTGCACCTGGGATATAGGGATTCCTGAAACTTTGGGTGTGGGGCAGAGTTGGAGGTGGGAATGGACAGAAATCTATCCATGAGAATTTCAAGTGTCTGGCACAGGAGTATGGGAAAGTACTCTGGTAGAAAGTTCCCTGAGTTGGTTATGACTGGCAGGGATCAGCAAAGGCAAGATCAGGTGTATCTGTCCATTTGCCATACAAGGTCTTAATCATTCTCCTTGCTCGAGGGCTTTGTGTGTTTGAAGTTATCTGAGGCACATGTGTTAGCTGTGGCAGCAAGGGTGACATCTGTTACTTTGGTGAGAAGATTCTCTGTGCTTTCAAGGGATGGCCAGTTAGGGATGGCAGTAATAGCCATGTAAGAAGTACAAGAACAGATATGAAATACCTCAGTAATCTCTGTCCCACCATCTGACTCAGAGAAGGGGAGAATTGAAGGGTCAAACTTGTCATATTTCTCAACATCCGGACACTAGAAGTCAGGGGAACTTCCCAAGAAATTGTGATGAATTGCCTGACCTACAGCCCATATTCTCTCCACAGATCAGCGCATCACTTGATTCTTCACTTAATGACCTGGATGACCCCCCTTTTTTTGTCCCTTTGGATTTGATTTCGTAGCTCTGGTGTTTACTCTGTTGGAACCTCCATAGGATCTTGGTTCCATGCACCGAAAGGTGTAATGAGGATAATATTTGCAAATATTTAAGTCATGAACTTAAAACTTCTTGGTTAAGTCACTGACTGAACCAAAGGTTTTAATCTCCAAGAACAGGTACTAGAGTAGAACAGAACTGTGTGAGTAGCCTAGTGGTTTTCAAACTTTTTTTTGATGACCGTGACTTGTGGGAAGAAATTCATTATGGGTCACGACCCCATACACAAAACTGTACATATAAAAAACTGAAATGTTTACTAAAACAATACCAACAATGTGCCATATACCATGATTTTCTTGTCCTCACCTATTCTAATTTGCTTTTGACAATCCCTTTTGTAACTCACAAAACTTACTTTATAACATTGCAGAAGTTTGCGTCAAAAAAAAACAATGGCCAAGAACAAAGGACAGCAAATTATGGCCAAGTATACTGACTCTTTTTATAAAGATTTATTGGAACACAGCCATGCCCACTCATTTAGTTATTGGTTAGAGTGGCTTTTGTGTAGTTGACAGAAAGATCATATGACCTAGAAAGCCTAAAATACTATCTGTTCCTTTTCAAAATAAGTTTATTGACCCCAAGTCTGGAACAAAGAAAGGTAGTTTATTTATATAAATGAGTATACATATAAAATACATACTCATATTTATAATTGACTTTCATATTTTTATACATATTTATATCTCTATAGGTCTGGGTATATTTTTCAAGGAATTTTTTTGTTGCAGTCAAAATATGCTATGGTCATGTAGAGTATAGTGTCCACTGAAGACATGTCTTGGGAATATTTAGTGGCTGCTGTCATTGAAGTGTGTGAAAGGCATGAACATTTTAGGGTTGCCTGTTGAACGGGAGATATGGATTCTTACAACAAACAGTGCTGGACAACTCGAAGAAAGAATGATAATAAAGAATTCCTAAATTTTTGGCTCAAAAGATAGACTGTGTGCAGGGACCTTTTATGCCAGATAAACAAATGACAACAACAACAACAACAAAACAAGTCATACATTTTAGAGCTTTAGGACTAAGAGAAAACGTGTAAGTTTGATCTTACAGTTGCTGACGTGCAGTTTGAGTTCATGGCTTCTACTGTCTATCAGACAGAGCATTGGTTGTTGCAAATACTGTTGTAAATTGTAAAAAATACTATTGAGGGTCCATTTGTGCTCTGATCTTCTGATCCAGATGGTGGTATTGGTCACATATATGATGAAAGGATGGGAGGGGACTGGCAGTGCATGGTGATTGTCAAGCAAATGCAATGGACACTTAAGGCCAGGGGAGATCAGGACAAGAGGAGGTCACAGCTGAGCTGGAGAAATCACAGGGTGTTATGGACTAGGAATTAGGGAGATGTGGGCCTGGGGTCAGGCTATACCTGCCTCTTACACTTGAGCAACTCACACAAACTTTCTGGAACTCCTGAGTCTTTATGAGTAAAAAAGGAGTTCAGTCACAAATGATTTTCAGAATCATTGTATTTATTTATTGCTGTACATTTTGTAGTTTCACAGTCACACAAGAAACATGAACTAAATAAAACCTTGAGGAATTTAGGATTTTGTTAAGAGTACTTGGTGTAGGACATTTCACAAGCTGGGAATCACATGAACCAAAGTGTGGAGCAGAAGAGTGTAAAGTTCCTGTTTGGGATGCAGAGGGGTTTGTCCTAAATATTATCAATAAAACATCAGAAGACAGATATTTGGAATTGTAAATAATCAATACTACATAGTGGAGGAAGGGGACAGCATAATTGGATTTGGGCTTATGGTGAAAGGTGTTGATTTCGATCTATCCCTTTTTAACTGTGGTTCACTTGAATCCTTAAAGTTTCTTACTGTGGCCTTTGGTCAATATCATTCCTCAAACTCTAGAAAAAAAAGGCACAGTAGAGAATTATTTCAGTTCTTATATTTTAACCTTAGAGAAGAGTTCCTATCCTAAAGACATGTTGTTTGTAGATAGGCATTATTACCCCATTAATCAGCTGCACAAGAACATGTGCCAGTGGAGGAGTACGTGGGTCTATGTCATGATGTTTTTTGTGCTTATATATTTCGGAGAAATATATTGATTACATAATATTTGGTGTCCTGTCAAAGTGAAAAATATACAAAATCTTGTAAATTTTCAGAGTCTGAGGGAGATGCAGAGTGACATTTCATCATTAACAAATTTACGCAATTCTAATTTAAGCAAATTAGCAGTACTCTGTTTTAGGAGGTTAACAGCTTTTGTGAAGAAATGAGGTTAAGTAGTTTGTTTTGGTTTTGATAAGTCATCCTCACAAGATTGCATTTTTCTTATTAGCCACCTTTTCATTTCAAAGGCTATAAAATAGTATTAAAGGGATTATCTCAAATACTTGATGTTGCTTTCTATTTATGGTTTTAATCATGTTTCCAAATGATTTGTATTTGACATTAAATTTAATATAACATTGGGTATTGGATATTGCCATCTTGAAGCTCCCACCATGGCCCTTCTTGCTGTTTTCTCTCACAGAAATGCTTCTAAAGATGATAGGAATTGTATATGAATAATCACAGTTTATATATTTAAGTGTCACTTTCCTCTTTCAAATTAAAGCCTTTATCAATGGAAATGGGATTAACTCTATAACAGAAGTGCTTGAATAAACACCATTAGTAAGGAGAATATGATTTCTATTACACTTCTCAAAGAAGTAACAGAAATAAAGAGTAGTATGGGTTATCATCAGTAATTGGTTATACCATTATGGAGTAACAAACTAGCTTTATGTGTTTGCTTGGTAATGAAGACAAGTTGCTATAAAACACTGCCTAAGGTTTTATATTAACTCCTTAACCACAATTATTTGTAATTGAGTAAGACGAGTTGCAGGATGTTTCAGAAACCGGTCAATATAGTTTAGGTAGATTACATGGATTTTTACCCTGTACAAGTTAGATGTCTCTAAAGTCCTATATCAATATTCTCTATTCTACTCATCAACCCACCTAGCCCCCTGGCAATCTAGAATACAGGTAGTTTGTCATATAAGATGTGGTAATCAGAAGACTCATCTAGATGTTAGAGTTAATAGGTATATAAACTATCTTGAAGTAACTATCCTTACAGACAGAAATGGAAATACTGTAATACTCAAATAGCTTGTGAATCACAGCACTCTCTTCACTGCCTTCCATACTTGGAGATGTTAATTTTCCACTGTTGAGTAGTGTAGGTTGGGTATGATTTCTGATATTGTTTATAGGTATGTTACAATGTCAGTATGATTGAAGCATGAACAGTCATAATGGGAAATGGATTTCAGGGTTAGTATGAACTAAAAGGAAATTTATTGTGGATTATGCTTTAAAAAATTAGTGGTCCAGGAACAGGTTTGGTGGTTGAGTCTGACATGCTACAGAGGCAGCTAAAAGGAATATAATAAATGATTTGGTTCAAGACATCTCAAGATGGTGTCAAACTGGAGATATAGGAGGGCACAGTGTTGCTGCCTATTGGTTGCTATTAGGGAGAAACTCATGAAGATGCCTTGAGCCTTGCATGAAAGATTAACTAGTTTACTTATTCACTATTTCATTCATTCATGTTGTTCATTGTTAACCACATTTGTTAATTGCATGCCTTCCATGTTCTAGGCACTAGATATATTTAATGGAACAAAACACACAGAGTCTCCCACTGTGAAATTTACATACCAGTGAGGCTATACAGATGATAAAGAAATACACAGATTCTTTCTCCATAGTGTAAGAAACACTATAAAAAAATAAAGGAGGATATATGGAATAGGGTGTGACAGGGGAGAGAGAGGTTTTATTGCCTTCTTATAAGACTGGTAGGGATTGGGAGGTTGAGAAGCTTCCTTTTAGAATGAGAGATATTGCACCATGTGAATACAGACAGGGATGATGTAAAAGAAGGAAAAATGAAAGCTTCAGGGAATCAAGGGAAACACTCTGAGAGGAATTCGTGATTAAGTGTGGAACATGGGGTCTAGTATGAAAGTGAAGGCTTGGGCTTAGATAGAAGTGTGGATAAATGGGATGATTAAAATTGAGATTAGTGGAGAGGCCCAGGTAGTGGTGATGCCATGATTTGGCCATGGGAGTAAGTGCTGATTTAGGTCAAGGACAAGATCATTGAGCCAGAGAAGTTCATGGAATAAGGACATGGGGAATTATGGATAGTTATGTAGTGATTACTGAAATCACCAAAAAATTATGGCAGCAGGGGTATTGGAGAGCATTACAGTGAATCAAATGTTAAATTGCACATGGAATAGAGGACATGATCTAGGGGTTCTGTAGATGACTGAACTGTAGTTCAGAGTCATCTGTAGATGACTGTAGATGAGGGGAAGGGGAGGGTTTGCATTGGTCCAGTGGGATTATCCTTTATCTGGAGCTTCAGGGACTTTGAAAACCAAAGTGTATACAAAATTGATAGTTGATTGGGTGAGCTGAATCAGTCAACTGGAAAAATGTGTATGTTTGGTTCATCAAAATGAGGCAGTGCTGGGACAAGGTATGAGGCATACAGCCAAGAGATTGAAGGACCAGGATGAGGGGAGCAGAGGAGAGTGTGGGAGTCAGGTAACTAGAAGGCTGCTTGGAGATAGAAAGGTTAGAGCATGGATACAGGAGGTTGCTGTTACATTTCGGCTTAGGAAGGGTCCCTAAATTGAGTGTGACGGAGGTTGTCCAGCCGTATTTACTTAAAGGGCCAAGATCAGAGTAGACAACATCCAAGTGCCAAAAATACTGTCTCTGCTCTATAATGACTTTTTTTTTATAATTATGAACACACCAACCACACCAGAACTGCCTTTCTCCATTCCAATCATTGCTTCTAAAAGCTTGTGTTTTCATCATTCCAGCAGCCATTTTGATTTGGGCATATTGGGATAAGAAAGTTGAAAAGCATTTTTCTTGGATTAAGACTGTTAAATAAGTTTTAGTACAAGGACTGAGGGTTTTTGTTTGAGATTGCCCCATCTGAGGGCCTTGGGAAAAGCAAGGCAGCATCTTCTTACTACTTCAGGCTGGATCGATCTTAATTAATGTAAGCAGGGAAGGCTGGGATGTAGAGAGGTCCTGTTTACCCCACTGATGCCCTTGGGACCCCAGAGACCACTCTCATTTGCAATGACATTTAAAATTCTCTCTGCTCTTTCCGTGTTGTGGTCTGCTTTCCTCATTGAGTCTCTTTATGTTCACAGGCTGTGTAAGATTTTCTCTTGTCTCAAAAAGCTGCTCAAAATGCAGAACCTGGCTTCTCTCCTCTTTTTGCTCCCTGCTGTTCTTAAAAATAATTGCTATATATAGTCAATCCACAAAACATGAGAATAGGTAGAACCTTTACACATTCTACATTATAAATTTAAGATCGCAATCTCTTCATTTTCACAAATGCCAAAGATGAGGGTCTCTGCTTTCATTTCGTTCTTGTCAAAAGGACAGAATTTAGTTGGTTGACTTACTTTTTATCATCCAAACATTAATTTTGCAAAGCAAAGAAACTTTTCCAGATGGACTTTAAAAAAGATAATTTATCTGATCCCTAAAACCCAAATCAGAGGTAATACACTGGGAAGTTTTTCTGGGAATCTTTTTTCTTTTTCTTTTTCTTTTTTTAACATTCTCATGTATCATTCAGTAGATTTCCTCTCCATATGCAGAAATAAAGTGTGTGAGTCTGCATTTTTGTTATTAAAGTAAAACAGGTGTATATCTAGAATGTTCTACCCTAATGTTCAAATTATAAATGGATCCTTAGAACTTTGATTCTCAATCTTGACATGGAAATATTAATCTATTTTCTTTAATTTTTGCTGCCTGTTTTTGAGCAAGATGACTTGATGGGACATAAAAACTCCTAAAGGTTGTAAATGTGGGGGTAGTAAAAGAATTCTGAGTTGGTGCATTGTCAAGTTCTTATCATGGCCCTAAAGTTACTGTCATTCATCTGTTTAATTCCCTAGGGAGTTTCCCAGTTGCTGTTCCAACCCTTCCACACACATCTTCAGCTTTCATCCACCCATCATCCCTTAGGTAACCCTGCTTTCTCTTTACTTGGGGAGATTTTAAACCATCTTTGAAACCATTTGACTGCCTCAATTTCCTCCTACATTAAACTCCTTTCACCTTTCAAGTTAAACCACAGTGTTTTAATGTGGTCATGGTTTTGAAATGTTTCTAATTGACTGCTGTGCAAGCTGTTTTTAGGGCTCCTGAACTGCACTTCAACTGAGATTCTTATAGAGGAAAGTCTGTAATAAATGTCATTTCATCTTAGTTCTATATTTATGTTGAAATTTTTTTTTACATTTTTGAATTTTTAACTTGGATTCGCTTAAGATATATTTTGAAGGAGCCATGGGTGTTGTATTTGCTGATGTCTAGTATGCTTGGGACTGTGTATTATGTTGCAAATTAGATTTAAAATCAGAGTTTCACAAGTTCTTTTATAATCTGTAAAGCAGGTAGAACACTGAACATGTATAAAAAGAAAGAAGACAGGATGAAATCTTAGCAGTATTAACTGAAAATTTAGTTCACAGTTATCCTAAGGAGCAAAACACAGATTCATTTGTTAATTAACAAATGTTTATTGAATATCTAATGTGTGCCAAGCACTATTTTAGGTACTGAGGATACAGTAGTGAATAAAAGGTGTCAAAAATCTTTGTCCTCATTGAACTCATTATCCTCAACAATAAACCAGATTAATAAATAAAATGCAGAGTGATAAGAGCTAAGGACAAAGAAGTTGAAGGGGAAAGAGGATAGAAGTATTGGTTTAGAGACTGAAAATATGATGGGCTAGGGTAGTGTTCATTGAAGAGATGATTCCTTTTTATTATTGAAAAAAATTTAGTTTAGTTTTAAAGAGAGAGAGAGAGAGAGCGAGAGACAGAACGAGCAAGGGAGGGTCAGAGAGAGAGGGAGAGAAAGAATCCTAAGCAGGCTCTGCACTGTCAGCTCAGAGCCTGATGGGGGGCTTGAACTCATGAACCATGAGATCATGGATCTGAGCCAAAATCAAGAGTTGGACGCTTAACCAACTGAGCCATCCAGGTGCCCCTGAAGAGATGATTCTTTTTTTTTTAAATTTTTATTTAATTTATTTTTTTAATTTACATCCAAGTTAGTTAGCATATAGTGCAACAATGATTTCAGGAGTAGATTCCTTAATGCCCCTTATGCATTTAGTCCATCCCCCCTCTCACAACCCCTCCAGTAACCCTCTGTTTGTCTGAAGAGATGATTCTTAAGTGAAAGCCTGGAGTATGAAGAAGGCAAATAACTTGATTTTTAAAGTGAAGGTTACTGAAAAAGTAACATACCTTATGAGCATGTGAATAGAGATTGGGACTTTCTTTACTCTGTTTTTTGCTGAATTGGAGGCGGAAACTAAAGCAGCGTAAGATCATCCCAGGAGGTTTTGAGTCAACGGAGTGTGCTCCAGGTTTAATGTTTCTTGCACACGACCTGGTGTATGTTTGGCTTAGATAAATGGTGACTTAGAAATTAATGTTAAAGATGGAAATGACCCTAGAAACAATGTGGCTTAACCATCTCACGGTGTAATGGAGAAATGAAATGGTCGCCAAAATGCTTGTTAAGTTGAATGAACCAAAATAATATCTGTGAAGACCCAGCACTAAACCCACATATCTTTTCCAGACAGAGTGTTTATTTATAACATCTCACTTCCCAGTTCCACCCAGTACAGTGGTGGTCATTACAGAACTATTTTAAACTATCTCATAAGATGTAGCTAGGGAATGTGGGAGAGAGTAGCCAAACAACCATTTCCTTTTTTCTGTCATTCCTCCTCTTTAAAAGTGATAAACTTGGGCATGGCACTAAATTTCAGAAGACATTGACAATCTCATAAAATCTCTATAATGATGTCTCTATAATGGAAGTCCCCATTTCTTTTCACAAGATTTTCTTCTAAGGTTTTTGTTTTGCTTCATGTTTTCCACCTCTCTTGAAGTGGACAGAATAGTGGAACAACTCCAAGCTATTGCTTTGGATTTGGCTGCAGTTTGTGTTTGATTCTCTGAGCATCATTCAGCTCTAGCCTGCTCAGCTCCTCAAGAGACATTTGTGGGTGAATGAACGAGTACACCTGCATTTCGGGAAAGACCTGTTTCAAGCACAATGCATCCTAGAAGCTATTCTACTTAAGGCAAAACACCCCCTAAACTTTGTAATTGTGCATCTGAATTTTTACTCTTTTGTACACCTAATTTCATGGTTCCATAGACATTGGGGTTGGGATTTGTAACATTTTAGTTTGGTGAGCAGGTTAAATGTGTATGAAGTAAGCCTTTATTAGTGCAACAAGCTTCTTCCTCTCTCTTACATGCGCAGTGCATTACAGAGATGGTTTCTACAATGTGTAGTCATAGAGGACATTTTCAGAGACTGCTTTCTGCCTACTAAAAAATTGTCAGGATTTTGTGAGATAAAAATCATTATATTAGAAGAACATTTATGCTGTGATTCATGGAAGGCTATTTGCCTTGTCTGAGCGAAGAGTTGTGTGTGTGTGTGTGTGTGTGTGCGCGCGTGTGCACATGCATGCGTGTACCTGAATAGTGCCTATTTACTTGGTTTTCCCTTCCTTTGTCTCATTGTTTCTAGAACTGTCTAATCCTCCATTTCTATCCTGGGACTTTAATTGTTAGAGACAAAAAAAAGAATACTTAAAAGTACAAATACCCTTAAAGTAATTAAGATTTTAGAGGCTGACACTGATTTATTTTAACTTTTGAGATATTTTTTACATGACCAACCCTAGGGGAAGAATGTCTTTGATATGGCATCATCTTAAATATGCAAAGTGTGGCTTTTCTAGTTACCTGGAATGAAATAAGGTGGCAGTTATTTCTAGCAGTAGTGTTCTTCAAAAGGCTCAGCTAGCATAGTGCTACATATCTAGAAAATGTTCAATACATAGGTGGGGCTTAGTTGACTACGCATGTTGTCAGTTTCTTTTCATTCATTTTTAAGTTTCAGCTGTGCAAGTATGCATGCCAGTAGGACATAATGGGTCCGTTATGCATTAGTTGCTGAGGTTTACAGTGATAAACAAGAAATAGTTGTTGCCCTCAAGAGATTCAGTTATCATAAGATGATAAACTTCTAAGGCCATTAGATAAATTATGTATACTGTATTAAGCATTGTGATGACATGGCCCCATGCATGGTTCTAGAGATACAAAGAAAATTGATAGAGTACTTTTGCCTCCAGGGAACTTAACAGAGCAGAGGCAAGATATACACATACAACTTGGTAACCAGCAAGGTAAGGCCCAGTACGCTGACAGATGAGTACTTCCCATCTTGTTTCTTCCTCTGTGTTCCAGATGAATGGATGTCTCCCTCATACACTCCACAGAGCCTCTTAATTCTTCCAGGAAGTTAGATTTCCACACTAAGAGTTCTTCCTTGCTTCCCTGTTTTTATTCACCTTTCATTTTTAAACTTGTTTCTCACATTCTCTCATAGTTTCAGAGGGAGAATATGTAGTCCCTCTATTCTCAGACTTCTTTCTGCTTGGAGGAGTAATCATTCACAGAGGATAGATTTTTTTCAGGTATATTATCTCCACTGAACCATTTGAGTCCCTTGTGCTCTCAATTTTTTTTGATCATTTCAGATCGCATCTGCAGCAGACCCCATTATTGCCACGAACTCTTTAATCAACTCAGTGACCTTCATCACACTATAGGCAAAGACCCATAGAGGTAATTTTAGCAGAAGTGAATCCCTCATATTTGATTTGATAAAAGGATAAAATCACTCTACTCAACCTAAGTGACCCTATATGGACTTTTTATTTAACAAAATCCTGGATTAGCTTCGATTGTCAGTGACCATCCTTACGTAAGATAAAATATAATTGCAGGGCAATGTTGATGTCTTGAATTTTGTTTTAGAGGGGAAAGAGATACAATTAGCTGGAATAAGCAAGAGAGGACAGGAGGGAAAGTGAGTTTTAGAGTAGATTGTATTTTTAGTTTCTTTATTGCAGATACTAAATTCAGATTTCTAAATGTGAAAATAGTATGTCAGACTGCTTTGTGATGGTGCAGAGCACATCATTTATTCTATAGATGACTGAACAGGGGAATGGTCTCAGATTTTATGACTAAATCAGAAATACATTTCCTTTCTTGTAGATGACTGAATAACATCTACCCCATTAAGCCTTCTGATTAAACTTTTTTTTTTTCTATGAAAAAGATGTATAGTCTTGTAAAAGGATCGGTTGTTCTGGTTTTTGTTTGTGTACAGAGATAGGTTTTATTCTTTGTCTGCACAATTGGAATTGCCTTTGAAGTAGGTTTACCACCTCCAATTTCCCCCTGTTCCACTAAGTTTTTCATTCTGGTATTGGATTAATCTTTGTGAAACTCCTCTCTTTTATACTCATAATGCTGAATGACCCCATGTTATTTATATCACAAGGTTCAAACATTTTATCCTGTGGTTCTAAAATATTTTAAAAATATTACTTATGGGGGCACCTGGGTGGCTCAGTCGGTTAGGCGTCCGACTTCGGCTCAGATCATGATCTCGCGGTCTGTGAGTTCAAGCTCCGCGTCGGGCTCTGTGCTGACTGCTCAGAGCCTGGAGCCTGTTTCAGATTCTGTGTATCCCTCTGTCTCTGACCCTCCCCTGTTCATGCTCTGTCTCTCTCTGTCTCAAAAATAAATAAACGTTAAAAAAAATTAAAAAAAAATAAAAATATTACTTATGAGCAGTATTAGTTCTGTTTCAATCAAACGAAACTATTTCTATTTGCCACATCCTCTACAAACTATTTCTAATCTCTTTCTTTAATTGTACTTTCCATTTTCTTAAAATACACCTTTTCTGATCTCCTTACACCTAAAACCTTTTTATAACTTAAGACTGAAAGGCCATTATTTTATAAAGTCTTCCCAGGATCTACTTTTGCTTAAACTCCCAATATACTTTGACATTATGATGGCATAGTGCTTTCTATCCTAGTATATATGTACATGAATATGTTATGTGTATGCATATATATACAAACACACACTTACACAGTTTCTGTGACCTAATTTTCTAAAGGAAATAATGGTGAATCTTCATTGTACCACTTCTTTTAGTACTTTATTTCATGTAGTAGATATGTAGTAATCATTCCTAATTTAGGATTTGGTGTGAGGCTTATCTGTATTAAGCCAAAGGTATAGAATTACGAAAATCAGAAGTTAAGGGATCCTCAACGTAAATTATTTACTGTGGAGACTAACTATAGTGATTTTCATGTGTTTCATAGTGAGACAACAGAAGATGGTATGTGGTAGCTATTGGCCCATCCATATCAGCAAGAATTTCAGGATGCGAAACAGAAAGACCATAAAAATAGCTTTTGCCAGTCAATGGAAATCTTGAAAAACTTACTGAAATGTGATACAAATAAAATATGTGGTTTAAATCCAAAAGAGGATGGGGTGCCTGGGTGGCTCAAGGGGGTAAGCGTCCAACCTCAGCTCAGGTCATGATCTCGCAGTTTGTGGGTTCAAGTCCCACGTTAGGTTCTGGGCTGATGGCTCACAGCCTAGAGCCTGCTTCGGATTCTGTGTCTCCTTCTCTTTCTCTGTCTCTCCAGACTCATGCTCTGTCTCTCTAAAAAAATAAGTAAACATTAAAAAAAATTTAAAAAATCCAAATGAGGAAAAGAATAACAACATGTGATAGAGTATAATATGTGGTCTTGATACTATTAAGGAGGAATAATGGGGTCAGAAACTAAAGGCAAGATATATATATATATGTATATACACACACACACACACACACACACACACACACACACACACATCCACAGCTCAGGCAGCTAGATTACTTGATTCAGAGAGGTGGCTCTCATTTTTCATGGAATTTAACTGTATTCATTGTTCAAGAATTTGGTTCTTGAGTATATTTGGTTACCCCGAAGAAGAAAGCCAAAGGTCAGACAGAATGAACATCAAAAAGGATATTCAAGAAAAGTTACAGAGAGGGAGGGAGGCAAACCATAAATGACTCTTAAATACTGAGAACAAACTGAGGGTTGATGGGGGTGGGGGAGAGGGGAAAGTGAGTGATGGGCATGGAGGAGGGCACTTGTTGGAATGAGCACTGGGTGTTGTATGGAAGCCAATTTGACAATAAATTATATTTAATATAAAAAATAAAGCAAACAACAAAATATCATAAATAAAATACAACATTTTCTTGTTGTTTTACAACAAGAAACAGTGAAAACATTACTTGCAGGGAAAGGTACAGCTTTCAAATACTTACATATTAAAAAATAAAGTATGGAAACTAAAAAAAATTTTTACTCAAATAAATGAAGTTTGAATCTATATATTACAAAGGTCATTTTGTACCTGTAAAAATGGACCCAGGATGATCATCTCCAAAACATAGCAAAGAAAGAAGACAGAACCATTAATAAAAGAACCTAAGTAGGTTGACATAAAACTTCTTAACAAATATTCAAAACAATAGGTAAAGAAAGGAGTAATATCTTTATGATACTCAAGAAAGGAGACAAAGGATGTTACTCCATTCAAGTTGTCCTCTGAGTCTGACGGCTGTAGGAAAAGTATGAAACATGCAAGAACTCAGGGGATATTTTCCCCAGAAGCTCTTCCTAAGGAAACTACTAGAAGATGAACTTTACAAAAACATGTAGGGAAGAATTTGACAAAGAGATTGGTGGTGGCTATTTTATATATCTAACTATAGACTGACGATCTCAAAGTTGAGGACAAGGGCTGAAGTTTGCTAGTGTTAAATGCAATACCAAAGTTAGAGTACCACAACTAAAACATGGGGGAAGGTGGGAGAAAGGAAGATTAAATGATAACTTTGTATATTATTTAAAGCTGACAAAGAAATCACAAAAGCTTAAGCATATTTAAGAGGACAGAGATTAAGCACCAGGAAAAATGAGTACTGACTAAAAGGCATGGTGGAGAAGAAAAAGAGTGAAAAAGGTATCATAGTGGTAAAACATTATCATAGTGGTCAAACTTTCTTCTTTCGAAAGGGGGGTTCAGGCATTACCAAAAATACTAATAAAAAGGCAATCAGCAGAACAAAACAAACTTCCTTGATACTAAAAGAACAGAAAACAAAACTTATTGGCATAAGGCTGAAGATGAAAGGAACAGCCAAGAAATGTTAAACATCATTTGGTAATGTTGTTATTACTAGTAATATTGATATTGTTATTTTGTGTTTTCTTATATATTGCAAAATAATCCAATAATTAACTGAGTTTTTCAGTGTATGAAAAAGAAGTATTGAGTCAAAGAAATTACATGAAAAGTTTTAATGTTATATTCATTTTAGTAATATCATTTTTAGCTTTAGTTTCATTCATGATAATAGGATGTATTTTCTATTTCTGTCCAGTGACAGGGCATGGGAGCAATGGTGCTTTTTCAGAAATTACCATTTTACTGTCCAAATTTTGTTTTCTAAAAAACATTCATCACAGAAAGGAATCAGGTTTCTTTGGAGAAATGGCAGACTGCAGGCTGGAGGCCAGGAAAATACAAAGTAAACTTTAGGATACCATGTTGTGCTAGAAAGCAGGGAAACACAGACTAATAGGATGGGTCAAAGGGTCATGAGGACAATATTTAAGAAGTTCTCATTGGCCAAATTTGGAACATTTTGTTCATCTAAAAGATTATCGACTATGTTTATTGAAACCAATGGTGAACATAAGTATCTAAGAGGCCATAAAGATATAAAAGAAGAGACAGCTTTAAAAAATGAGTTGAATTTGAATCAGTAGATTGAATAAAGCTGATTGCTCTCCCCCCATGTGGGTGGGCCACATCTAATTAGTTGAAGACTTAACTAGAAGGGAAAGGCTGACTCTGGAGTAAAGGGAACTCCTTCTGCCTAACTGCCTTGAATTGATATGGTCTGAAACATGATACTTTCTTGGGTCTCCAGCCTGCTGGCTTTTGGACAGAACTTAAACCACAGGATTTCCCAACTCTCAGGCCTTCAGACTCAAACTGCAACTGTACCAATGGCTCTCCCAATGTCTCTCCCAGGCCTCCAACTTTCTGACTGCAGATCCTGGAACTTCTTAGCCTCCATAATACATATGCCAATTCCTCATAATAAATCTTGTTCTCTCAGGAAAAAAAAAAGAGTTGATACTATTGGAAGTGACTGTTAAGTTCACTCCTTCTGAAAGTTCATAATGAAAGAAAAATTATTATACATTTATCCTGGCTTTTCAGTGGGAAATACAGTTCTGGAATACTAAATAGTCCAATTCATGAGTAAAAGCTTTCTCTGCAGAAGAATGTTAGCTAATATATACAGAATGAATGATAGTATTTAAAATATACACAAATATTAATAATATATATTCATGTATATATTTCCTATATTTACATATATTTCTAGGGAAACCTATTATTTTAGAGGAAAGTTTCCTGCTGTAAAAAAAAAAAAAATTATGCCTGGGTGGCTCAGTAGGTTAAGCTCAGGTCATGATCTCAAAGTTTGTGGGTTTGAGCCCCGCATTGGACTGTGCTGACAGCTCAGAGCCTGGAGCCTGCTTCAGATTCTGTGTCTCCCTCTCTCTCTCTCGGTCCTTCCCCCACTAGTGCTCTGTCTCTCTCTGTCTTTCAAAAATAAATATATGTTAAAAAAATTTTGCAAAGAAGCATTTATTCATTCAACAATCATTTGAGGACCTAATATGTATCTTTGGAAAAATAGCAGAATGTTTAATATTTTTGTAATTTGTGAAGCTAGATCATTTCAAACAATGGTTATGAATGCCATTAAATTATATAATTTCAGAACTAGTAGGACCCAAACATGTCATTTGGTCACTTCCTTCTCTGTGTCCCTTCTCATTTATAAACAGGAATACTTTTTGGCCTATCAATAACTGAGGGAATAAAAAGAAAGTTGCAAATCTAACAAACTAAAAGATCATTGCATCATATGAAGGTTTGGCTTACACTTGAAAAACACTAGGCCCTTCTTCCACTTACTTGTTTTTAACCTTCAGAAAATTAAAACACACAGATGGCCAATCTGGATCATTATAATTTTTTCTTTCTTTGACCAAATTGATATTTCATCTAGATTGATATCAGACTTGAGCCGTGTGGCTGAGGTGGTAGTTCAGGGACCAGGGCATACCAGTGCCCTCTGCACTCAATAACCGGCAAACTAATTTGATGTTCCTATTGACTTGAATCTGTCTGCTTTATATCTTAAACCTATGAGTGTGTGACCTCTTCTGCAGAGATCCGCTGCTTCTGGGCATTTTGTAAAGAGCTGAAATTGTCTGGAAAACTACTCTGTGTGCTTTGCAAAATAATGGAAAGACAGAGTATTTCCTTTCCGCTCCCTGTAGCAATTCCCCAATAATACCAATGAAAATATGTGTTTTAATTTTATATCCATGTAGTTTTGGAGCACCATCTCGAGGTATTTGGGTTTCTAACTAGTCCTCCTTATCTGTTTTCTTTTATGATTCATTATTTCTCTCAGCTGTAATTTATATTAGACTCTGCTTCATAACAAATAGCTCCATATTTTCCCAAGTCCTTCTATTTTTTTTTTTTATTGTTGTTGTTGGAACAAAGTGGAAACAAAAGATAATATTAGGCCAGAGTCTCAATCTTGAAATTCCATCCATTTCCTAATGTGTTTAGCAATCAGGCAATTACGAAACTGGCCTTTTCTTTCATCATCTCAGAAAATTAGAGAGATTTTCTTCGTGGTTAAATTGCATTTCTGAAAGCAATTGAGAAGGCTTTTTGTAATTTATGCAGAAACTTTTGTTTTCCTCGAACTTTTGTTTATAATTAGTCATTAAAGAAACTTAATTTTCTCTTCCTCCACTCCCATCTCCCCTCCCCCCTCCTTGCTCTCCCCTCTCCTCTCCAATTGTCCTTTTGAAACCTGCCAGGGCCATGGTGAGCTATTTTAGCATTTTGGTAAATACACCATTTAAAGAACAGCACATGTGTGTAAGGTTATGGAGTATCTAATAGAGTGTTCCATGACTCTCATAGCAGCAGGCTTTCCTGGAGACCTTGAACCCCTTTCTGGATACATTTATTTCCCCAGGTCCTGGGTTTTTACAGACAGGAAGAAGTCTAAGATGGCTTAGAGAGGAGACAACAGTTGTCCTGGGGTTTGCCCTCAAATCACTCTCCTCCCCCTGCTAGGACTGTTTTTTCTGATTCCCTGAGTAGAGTCAGAGATCTTAGGGCTCTGTGTTGCTCTGTCAGATGGCTTCTCTAACTGAACTTGTTCTCCAGACTCCTTCTGCTAACTCTACCCTTGTGCTTTCTAGAAGGTTTTGCTAAGACAGCGATGTTGTTGTAGTCTGATGCTGTGTCCTCTTCCTTTCCATATTTTCCAACATAGAATCTTGTGCAGAGTGGGGACTTGGGTAAATATCTGCGGACTTATATTGCTGACTGTAGCACAGAGTGAGTTGGTTAGAGTGAGTGTAGTGTGCTGGATTGTTGAGATTTGTAAGGAATCCTAGTGTGAGAAAACCAAGAAGGATGGAGTGGTACCTGGGCTATTTTCTTGTACATTTCCTCTCCTCTTCCTCTTCAGTGTGTATTCACATTGTGCTTAAGTGAGTGTTGGTCAGTGTAGGACTGGAAATAGACCATGTCTCTGAATCATACTTGCCGTGGCTACCATGCTTTTCCGGTTTCTACCCTTCAATCCCCTTATCAGAATACTAGTGGAGGAGATTCTCATTCTCCTTATTTTAAAGATACAGTGAAATGTCTGCATGATCCTGGGGTAGAGGGAGAAATATGGACCATGAGAATTTCAGAGCGAAATGAAGGTGTATGGAACATTCAAATCTAAACTTCTTTGGGACAGAATGGTTTGGGAGGATCACAAGGCAATAAACACAAATCCAGCCTTCAGTGCACAGGACTGAAGGGTCAGGGAACCAAGGAGAGAGGTAAGAAATGTGCTGAAGGTTGAGATGCCTCAGTGCTGGTGTTCCTGGGTTCCTAACTGGAGGGAGCTACTCAGTTCTGCCTGCCTGTAGGAAGGCCATAGGGGAGAGTGATTCCACATTTGAGTAACCGAAGGCCTTAGAAATTAGCTTTTGTGCCTATGCACAAACCTTCCATTGGCACAGGGCTCCCTATAAAAACATGTATGCACTTAGCCAACTGTTTGGATGATGGACATAACTCTGCCCTTCTGTGACCACCAAGGATCCCTTCTGCAAGACTCCTTCAGGAGCCAGGAAATGTCTTTCTCTTTATACTTCCAACTTAAATGCATTGTGCAGATTCATGTGGCTGCTTTAAGATAGGGACTTGTTTTATTTTGCTTCTTTTCTTTCCTGCACCTTATCTCAGGTTAGCCTTAGACTGGGTAAATGAAAACCCCGGGGGCAGTTGGGAGCTGCTGCTGCCCAGACAGCAGGGCTTGAAGAGCTCTCTCCTCTCTGTTTTTATGTCCTTTCAAAATGTCAGTTAGCACCTTTAAAATAAAGTCTGCCATCAAAGACACACTCTTCTCCTCCCTGTCTGGTGTGCCAAAGATAGACATTACTCTGTCTGCTTCAGTTCTCAGCTTCCTGTCATGTTTGGCAAAAATTTAATTGCCTCTCCTTTCAGAACAACTTTTATTTGTTTTCTTAGCTTCAACATCTCCTCTACAGGAGAGTTTTTGCAGCAGGGAAATGTAGACAGCTTTTGTTTCTGCCTCTTCATGATTGGCTTCCCAATGTCTTTTAAAATGAAATTCTGTGCCCAGAAAGGATGCCCAGAAAGGGAGCCAGGCAGTGTTGGTTTATTCAAGGGTGACAGTTCTCATAGGGAGCCAAGTTTACTCAGCTTTAACTCCGGGCTGTGTCTCCACTGCAGACAACAGCATTTCTCTGCTGCCTTAGAGTACATGTCGTGTGCTATCTTTGCAAAGTGAATAAAATAATAATTTTAATAATAATACTCGTTCTCATCTGGCTTCTCTTATCTTCAGTTCCTTCTCCTTAGAAGGTTCTTGCCCTCTATCCTGGTGATTTTATACTAATTCTTTGAAACCTGGCTCAAATGTCATAGGGAATGAATACGGATTCTTCTCTGTGGTCATAGCCGTTTTCACACCCACTGATCATAGGACTACTGCAGTCAGTGCATGGAAGAGTGACAACATGTACATGTACAGGTACCTAACAGCTCAGCACTCCCAACTCTCCCCTGACCCTGTCCAAGACTGCGAGATGTTTAAGGTTAATGAACAGGTCATTTATTTTATTCATTCCCAGATCCTCAACATTTAGCCAGGGGGTTGATACACAGTAGTCAAAAGATATTTATTAACTGAATGAACAAAAGTGAGTGGTATTTTCATACACATATATCACACTTCATACTGTCCTCAAGTATTATACCATGGTATGCAAGTTGATATCCCAACAGGAGCATAGATTGGAACTGTTCATGGATGTACTGATTATGTAAGTGTTTACATAGGACCAAAGGATAAAGAAAAAGACAAGTTTAAGGAAAGAGAGGTGACTAGCTGTCTTCTTTGGAGTTGAGTGAGAGAACTGAGAATTTCTTGAGATTGGCAAACAACAGGAACGATAAGACTTCACAACCCAGGAAATGAGAGAACATATTCACAAGTGTAACCTGATACACCAACATGAACAAACGAATGTGACCTTTGGAAAAGGTATGGAGAGTTCAGGGTTTCCTGATAAAAGTTTCTGAAGCAGAGATGACCCTGGTCTTTAACAGAAAGGAGTGATCTTGAATGTAGAAGACCACTTAGGGAGAAAACATCTGGAGAAGTTGCACCTAGAACTGGGGACTCTGAAGTTTTGAAAGAAACTAGTGGAAATTGAGGTGATGATGAGCTATGCATGGACCATGCTGTTAACACTCTTGTAGACAAAACCAGCAAGAACAATGTATCCAAATTCATGACTCTGGCACATCTCTCATCATTACCCAATGAGCCAGTGTGTTGTGGAAAGAAGCTCTTACATGGAAAAGCAGACATCTCACCCATTAGCTGTATGACTTGCATAAGTCAGTAACCCTTGCTGGGTCTCAGTGGATTTGTTTGTAATACAATAATGGCATTTTATCTGCCTGAGGGGAAAGGATTGCACTGAATGATCTATCAAGCTCTTCAGCTACCATAAAATCCATTATCTCTCCCTGGAAATTTGACATTGTGTCACTGGATTTTCTTAAGAGTCTACTGTTTAAATGATCTCATTATCGAGGTTCACGAAAGAGAGGTGTCACGTAGTTCAAACAGATCATGTGATCCACCCTGGGTGACCTAAGAATGACTACCTTGGAAAGGACTTTATTTTGGTAGTTTTGAAAACCTACATTTAAGCCAGATGAGCTTTATATTTTAACAAGAGGGTTGAATGTTAAAAGTTGCCTTGTCCTGAAAATTTGGAATGTATAGGGCTGGAATGATAACTGAATATTACATAGTAGTAGGAGTGTTACATGAATGTGTTTTTCCTTTCATTTGAAGAGGTTTTGACACTTTGGAGCTCTTCAAAGATACATCTAGTTTTCTGAAGAACTAGAAGTTCTACTCATTATTTTCCTTCCATCTTCTCCCCCATTCCACTAATTTTACATCATCAGCATGTTTGGCATTGTTATGTTGACCTGAAACCATAATTGTATTTCCTATGCTTGGTTTTTAAGTTGATTATACAAATTAAAAACCAGTGAAATAATGTAGTTGGTAAAAGCACAGGCCCTGGAACTGTGTCCCTTGGCTTCTGCTTTTGGTCTGGGTGTTTGTAATTTTGGGTAAGTTATTTAACATCTCTGTGCCTTATTTTCATCATATGCAAAATGCTCACATAACAGTATCTACCTGATACTGATATGATGAGCATCAAATGAGTACTTGCTGAGCCCCGAGAAACTACAGTGCATGGCAAGTTGTAAGTGCTCAATATTTCTAATATTTCTTGGAGATCCCCATACTATGAATGGACCCATTTCACTAAACCTGTGCCATTCAAAGATATCCTAGGAATTTAAGTGAAATCATTTTTCATCTTGTTAGTAGAAGAGAGAAATGCCCTTATCCCATTATTAACCTCTTTCAGGAACTTAATACGTTAATTGAAATAGGGTTTGAAAATACAGCAACAACTGAAGAGGCTTTCTTCTTGAAAATTATTAAATTTGACTTGATGTCTGTCTTAAGGCCATTGCAGAACCGTATTTGATTCTCTGGGCCTCAAAGACCAACTCAACATGGCAATCCCAAGTAGAACTAGTTGATGTTTTCTCTGTGGTGTATTCACCATCTCTCATTATTCTGGTTTAATGCATCACATTGGCTTGTTGTTACCCTGACTTCTCAAGAGTTTTCTTCCTTTGGGAAAAATTTCTTGGAGAAGTAAGGTAGGTGGCTTTTTGGAACTGATGTTGGTGGTTCAACTTTTATTATCTATGCACTACTCCTCTAGTACTTTATTCAAGGCCAAGGCTTCTAGACTGAATTTGGAGTTATTCAAATAGCCTTAGTGACGTGCTTCCCTGAAAAGAGCAGTGCAGAAAACCCTATTTAGAGACATCCATGTGTAGATAAGCATTTATGTTTGGGGAACAGTAAACAGTTCAGCATGTTGGCAGTTAACGGAGTGTCTGAGGGA